>NW_027526707.1:0-124618 GCF_052857255.1 Amblyomma americanum | reverse complement strand
GTCTTCGAAGAGTATACGAGAGAAAGATAAAACTTTTTCTCTCAGAACTGTGCGAAAACTTGTATTCCGGCTCAAAACAACGGGATACATCGTTTTAGATCGAAAGTAGCAAGATTCACGAGCATCGATTTTACAAGACCTCGAAGAGTACACGAGAGAACGGTGTAAACTTTTTCTCTCAGAACTGTGCGAAAACTTGTATTCCGGCTCAAAACAACGGATACATCGTTTTAGATCGAAAGTAGCAAGATTCACGAGCATCGATTTTACAAGTCTTCGAAGAGTATACGAGAGAAAGATAAAACTTTTTCTCTCAGAACTGTGCGAAAACTTGTATTCCGGCTCAAAACAACGGGATACATCGTTTTAGATCGAAACTAGAAAGATTCACGAGCATCGATTTTACAAGTCCTCGAAGAGTACACGAGAGAACGGTGTAAACTTTTTCTCTCAGAACTGTGCGAAAACTTGTATTCCGGCTCAAAACAACGGGATACATCGTTTTAGATCGAAACTAGTAAGATTCACGAGCATCGATTTTACAAGTCCTCGAAGAGTATACGAGAGAAAGATTACACTTTTTCTCTCAGAACTGTGCGAAAACTTGTATTCCGGCTCAAAACAACGGGATACATCGTTTTACATTGAAACTAGCAAGATTCACGAGCATCGATTTTACAAGTCCTCGAAGAGTACACGAGAGAACGGTGTAAACTTTTTTCTCTCAGAACTGTGCGAAAACTTGTATTCCGGCTCAAAACAACAGGATACATCGTTTTAGATCGAAACTAGCAAGATTCACGAGCATCGATTTTACAAGTCCTCGAAGAGTATACGAGAGAAAGATAAAACGTTTTCTCTCAGAACTGTGCGAAAACTTGTATTCCGGCTCAAAACAACGGGATACATCGTTTTAGATCGAAACTAGCAAGATTCACGAGCATCGATTTTACAAGACCTCGAAGAGTACACGAGAGAACGGTGTAAACTTTTTCTCTCAGAACTGTGCGAAAACTTGTATTCCGGCTCAAAACAACGGGATACATCGTTTTAGATCGAAAGTAGCAAGATTCACGAGCATCGATTTTACAAGTCTTCGAAGAGTATACGAGAGAAAGATAAAACTTTTTCTCTCAGAACTGTGCGAAAACTTGTATTCCGGCTCAAAACAACGGGATACATCGTTTTAGATCGAAACTAGAAAGATTCACGAGCATCGATTTTACAAGTCCTCGAAGAGTACACGAGAGAACGGTGTAAACTTTTTCTCTCAGAACTGTGCGAAAACTTGTATTCCGGCTCAAAACAACGGGATACATCGTTTTAGATCGAAACTAGCAAGATTCACGAGCATCGATTTTACATGTCTTCGAAGAGTATACTAGAGAAAGATAAAACGTTCTCTCTCAGAACTGTGCGAAAACTTGTCTTCCGGCTCAAAACAACGGGATACATCGTTTTAGATCGAAACTAGCAAGATTCACGAGCATCGATTTTAACAAGTCGTCGAAGAGTACACGAGAGAAAGGTGTAAACTTTTTATCTCAGAACTGCGCGAAAACTTGTATACCGGCTCAAAAATACGGGATACATCGTTTTAGATCGAAACTAGCAAGATTCACGAGCATCCATTTTACAAGTCTTCGAAGAGTAGACGAGAGAAAGGTGTAAACTTTTTCTTTCAGAACTGCATGAAAACTTGTATTCCGGCTCAAAACAACGGGATACATCGTTTTAGATCGAAACTAGCAAGATTCACGAGCATCGATTTTACAAGTCTTCGAAGAGTATACGAGAGAAAGATAAAACTTTTTCTCTCAGAACTGTGCGAAAACTTGTATTCCGGCTCAAAACAACGGGATACATCGTTTTAGATCGAAACTAGCAAGATTCACGAGCATCGATTTTTCAAGACCTCGAAGAGTACACGAGAGAACGGTGTAAACTTTTTCTCTCAGAACTGTGCGAAAACTTGTATTCCGGCTCAAAACAACGGGATACATCGTTTTAGATCGAAAGTAGCAAGATTCACGAGCATCGATTTTACAAGTCTTCGAAGAGTATACGAGAGAAAGATAAAACTTTTTCTCTCAGAACTGTGCGAAAACTTGTATTCCGGCTCAAAACAACGGGATACATCGTTTTAGATCAAAACTAGAAAGATTCACGAGCATCGATTTTACAAGTCCTCGAAGAGTACACGAGAGAACGGTGTAAACTTTTTCTCTCAGAACTGTGCGAAAACTTGTATTCCGGCTCAAAACAACGGGATACATCGTTTTAGATCGAAACTAGCAAGATTCACGAGCATCGATTTTACATGTCTTCGAAGAGTATACTAGAGAAAGATAAAACGTTCTCTCTCAGAACTATGCGAAAACTTGTATTCCGGCTCAAAACAATGGGATACATCGTTTTAGATCGAAACTAGCAAGATTCACGAGCATCCATTTTACAAGTCTTCGAAGAGTAGACGAGAGAAAGGTGTAAACTTTTTCTTTCAGAACTGCATGAAAACTTGTATTCCGGCTCAAAACAACGGGATACATCGTTTTAGATCGAAACTAGCAAGATTCACGAGCATCGATTTTACATGTCTTCGAAGAGTATACGAGAGAAAGATAAAACGTTCTCTCTCAGAACTGTGCGAAAACTTGTATTCCGGCTCAAAACAACGGGATACATCGTTTTAGATCGAAACTAGTAAGATTCACGAGCATCGATTTTACAAGTCCTCGAAGAGTATACGAGAGAAAGATAAAACTTTTTCTCTCAGAACTGTGCGAAAACTTGTATTCCGGCTCAAAACAACGGGATACATCGTTTTACATTGAAACTAGCAAGATTCACGAGCATCGATTTTACAAGTCCTCGAAGAGTACACGAGAGAACGGTGTAAAACTTTTTCTCTCAGAACTGTGCGAAAACTTGTATTCCGGCTCAAAACAACAGGATACATCGTTTTAGATCGAAACTAGCAAGATTCACGAGCATCGATTTTACAAGTCCTCGAAGAGTATACGAGAGAAAGATAAAACTTTTTCTCTCAGAACTGTGCGAAAACTTGTATTCCGGCTCAAACAACGGGATACATCGTTTTAGATTGAAACTAGCAAGATTCACGAGCATCGATTTTACAAGTCCTCGAAGAGTACACGAGAGAACGGTGTAAACTTTTTCTCTCAGAACTGTGGCGAAAACTTGTATTCCGGCTCAAAACAACGGGATACATCGTTTTAGATCGAAACTAGCAAGATTCACGAGCATCGATTTTACAAGTCTTCGAAGAGTATACGAGAGAAAGATAAAACTTTTTCTCTCAGAACTGTGCGAAAACTTGTATTCCGGCTCAAAACAACGGGATACATCGTTTTAGATCGAAAGTAGCAAGATTCACGAGCATCGATTTTACAAGACCTCGAAGAGTACACGAGAGAACGGTGTAAAACTTTTTCTCTCAGAACTGTGCGAAAACTTGTATTCCGGCTCAAAACAACGGGATACATCGTTTTAGATCGAAAGTAGCAAGATTCACGAGCATCGATTTTACAAGTCTTCGAAGAGTATACGAGAGAAAGATAAAACTTTTTCTCTCAGAACTGTGCGAAAACTTGTATTCCGGCTCAAAACAACGGGATACATCGTTTTAGATCGAAACTAGAAAGATTCACGAGCATCGATTTTACAAGTCCTCGAAGAGTACACGAGAGAACGGTGTAAACTTTTTCTCTCAGAACTGTGCGAAAACTTGTATTCCGGCTCAAAACAACGGGATACATCGTTTTAGATCGAAACTAGTAAGATTCACGAGCATCGATTTTACAAGTCCTCGAAGAGTATACGAGAGAAAGATTACACTTTTTCTCTCAGAACTGTGCGAAAACTTGTATTCCGGCTCAAAACAACGGGATACATCGTTTTACATTGAAACTAGCAAGATTCACGAGCATCGATTTTACAAGTCCTCGAAGAGTACACGAGAGAACGGTGTAAACTTTTTCTCTCAGAACTGTGCGAAAACTTGTATTCCGGCTCAAAACAACAGGATACATCGTTTTAGATCGAAACTAGCAAGATTCACGAGCATCGATTTTACAAGTCCTCGAAGAGTATACGAGAGAAAGATAAAACTTTTTCTCTCAGAACTGTGCGAAAACTTGTATTCCGGCTCAAAACAACGGGATACATCGTTTTAGATCGAAACTAGCAAGATTCACGAGCATCGATTTTACAAGACCTCGAAGAGTACACGAGAGAACGGTGTAAACTTTTTCTCTCAGAACTGTGCGAAAACTTGTATTCCGGCTCAAAACAACGGGATACATCGTTTTAGATCGAAAGTAGCAAGATTCACGAGCATCGATTTTACAAGTCTTCGAAGAGTATACGAGAGAAAGATAAAACTTTTTCTCTCAGAACTGTGCGAAAACTTGTATTCCGGCTCAAAACAACGGGATACATCGTTTTAGATCGAAACTAGAAAGATTCACGAGCATCGATTTTACAAGTCCTCGAAGAGTACACGAGAGAACGGTGTAAACTTTTTCTCTCAGAACTGTGCGAAAACTTGTATTCCGGCTCAAAACAACGGGATACATCGTTTTAGATCGAAACTAGCAAGATTCACGAGCATCGATTTTACATGTCTTCGAAGAGTATACTAGAGAAAGATAAAACGTTCTCTCTCAGAACTGTGCGAAAACTTGTCTTCCGGCTCAAAACAACGGGATACATCGTTTTAGATCGAAACTAGCAAGATTCACGAGCATCGATTTTACAAGTCGTCGAAGAGTACACGAGAGAAAGGTGTAAACTTTTATCTCAGAACTGCGCGAAAACTTGTATACCGGCTCAAAAATACGGGATACATCGTTTTAGATCGAAACTAGCAAGATTCACGAGCATCCATTTTACAAGTCTTCGAAGAGTAGACGAGAGAAAGGTGTAAACTTTTTCTTTCAGAACTGCATGAAAACTTGTATTCCGGCTCAAAACAACGGGATACATCGTTTTAGATCGAAACTAGCAAGATTCACGAGCATCGATTTTACAAGTCTTCGAAGAGTATACGAGAGAAAGATAAAACTTTTTCTCTCAGAACTGTGCGAAAACTTGTATTCCGGCTCAAAACAACGGGATACATCGTTTTAGATCGAAACTAGCAAGATTCACGAGCATCGATTTTTCAAGACCTCGAAGAGTACACGAGAGAACGGTGTAAACTTTTTCTCTCAGAACTGTGCGAAAACTTGTATTCCGGCTCAAAACAACGGGATACATCGTTTTAGATCGAAAGTAGCAAGATTCACGAGCATCGATTTTACAAGTCTTCGAAGAGTATACGAGAGAAAGATAAAACTTTTTCTCTCAGAACTGTGCGAAAACTTGTATTCCGGCTCAAAACAACGGGATACATCGTTTTAGATCGAAACTAGAAAGATTCACGAGCATCGATTTTACAAGTCCTCGAAGAGTACACGAGAGAACGGTGTAAACTTTTTCTCTCAGAACTGTGCGAAAACTTGTATTCCGGCTCAAAACAACGGGATACATCGTTTTAGATCGAAACTAGCAAGATTCACGAGCATCGATTTTACATGTCTTCGAAGAGTATACTAGAGAAAGATAAAACGTTCTCTCTCAGAACTGTGCGAAAACTTGTATTCCGGCTCAAAACAATGGGATACATCGTTTTAGATCGAAACTAGCAAGATTCACGAGCATCGATTTTACAAGTCGTCGAA
Source organism: Amblyomma americanum (assembly GCF_052857255.1). Classification (NCBI taxonomy): domain Eukaryota; kingdom Metazoa; phylum Arthropoda; class Arachnida; order Ixodida; family Ixodidae; genus Amblyomma; species Amblyomma americanum. The sequence continues at coordinate 118,874 of NW_027526707.1, read as the reverse complement.
GAGTACACGAGAGAAAGGTGTAAACTTTTTATCTCAGAACTGCGCGAAAACTTGTATACCGGCTCAAAAATACGGGATACATCGTTTTAGATCGAAACTAGCAAGATTCACGAGCATCCATTTTACAAGTCTTCGAAGAGTAGACGAGAGAAAGGTGTAAACTTTTTCTTTCAGAACTGCATGAAAACTTGTATTCCGGCTCAAAACAACGGGATACATCGTTTTAGATCGAAACTAGCAAGATTCACGAGCATCGATTTTACATGTCTTCGAAGAGTATACGAGAGAAAGATAAAACGTTCTCTCTCAGAACTGTGCGAAAACTTGTATTCCGGCTCAAAACAACGGGATACATCGTTTTAGATCGAAACTAGTAAGATTCACGAGCATCGATTTTACAAGTCCTCGAAGAGTATACGAGAGAAAGATAAAACTTTTTCTCTCAGAACTGTGCGAAAACTTGTATTCCGGCTCAAAACAACGGGATACATCGTTTTACATTGAAACTAGCAAGATTCACGAGCATCGATTTTACAAGTCCTCGAAGAGTACACGAGAGAACGGTGTAAACTTTTTCTCTCAGAACTGTGCGAAAACTTGTATTCCGGCTCAAAACAACAGGATACATCGTTTTAGATCGAAACTAGCAAGATTCACGAGCATCGATTTTACAAGTCCTCGAAGAGTATACGAGAGAAAGATAAAACTTTTTCTCTCAGAACTGTGCGAAAACTTGTATTCCGGCTCAAAACAACGGGATACATCGTTTTAGATTGAAACTAGCAAGATTCACGAGCATCGATTTTACAAGTCCTCGAAGAGTACACGAGAGAACGGTGTAAACTTTTTCTCTCAGAACTGTGCGAAAACTTGTATTCCGGCTCAAAACAACGGGATACATCGTTTTAGATCGAAACTAGCAAGATTCACGAGCATCGATTTTACAAGTCTTCGAAGAGTATACGAGAGAAAGATAAAACTTTTTCTCTCAGAACTGTGCGAAAACTTGTATTCCGGCTCAAAACAACGGGATACATCGTTTTAGATCGAAACTAGCAAGATTCACGAGCATCGATTTTACAAGACCTCGAAGAGTACACGAGAGAACGGTGTAAACTTTTTCTCTCAGAACTGTGCGAAAACTTGTATTCCGGCTCAAAACAACGGGATACATCGTTTTAGATCGAAAGTAGCAAGATTCACGAGCATCGATTTTACAAGTCTTCGAAGAGTATACGAGAGAAAGATAAAACTTTTTCTCTCAGAACTGTGCGAAAACTTGTATTCCGGCTCAAAACAACGGGATACATCGTTTTAGATCGAAACTAGAAAGATTCACGAGCATCGATTTTACAAGTCCTCGAAGAGTACACGAGAGAACGGTGTAAACTTTTTCTCTCAGAACTGTGCGAAAACTTGTATTCCGGCTCAAAACAACGGGATACATCGTTTTAGATCGAAACTAGTAAGATTCACGAGCATCGATTTTACAAGTCCTCGAAGAGTATACGAGAGAAAGATAAAACTTTTTCTCTCAGAACTGTGCGAAAACTTGTATTCCGGCTCAAAACAACGGGATACATCGTTTTACATTGAAACTAGCAAGATTCACGAGCATCGATTTTACAAGTCCTCGAAGAGTACACGAGAGAACGGTGTAAACTTTTTCTCTCAGAACTGTGCGAAAACTTGTATTCCGGCTCAAAACAACAGGATACATCGTTTTAGATCGAAACTAGCAAGATTCACGAGCATCGATTTTACAAGTCCTCGAAGAGTATACGAGAGAAAGATAAAACTTTTTCTCTCAGAACTGTGCGAAAACTTGTATTGCGGCTCAAAACAACGGGATACATCGTTTTAGATTGAAACTAGCAAGATTCACGAGCATCGATTTTACAAGTCCTCGAAGAGTACACGAGAGAACGGTGTAAACTTTTTCTCTCAGAACTGTGCGAAAACTTGTATTCCGGCTCAAAACAACGGGATACATCGTTTTAGATCGAAACTAGCAAGATTCACGAGCATCGATTTTACAAGACCTCGAAGAGTACACGAGAGAACGGTGTAAACTTTTTCTCTCAGAACTGTGCGAAAACTTGTATTCCGGCTCAAAACAACGGGATACATCGTTTTAGATCGAAAGTAGCAAGATTCACGAGCATCGATTTTACAAGTCTTCGAAGAGTATACGAGAGAAAGATAAAACTTTTTCTCTCAGAACTGTGCGAAAACTTGTATTCCGGCTCAAAACAACGGGATACATCGTTTTAGATCGAAACTAGAAAGATTCACGAGCATCGATTTTACAAGTCCTCGAAGAGTACACGAGAGAACGGTGTAAACTTTTTCTCTCAGAACTGTGCGAAAACTTGTATTCCGGCTCAAAACAACGGGATACATCGTTTTAGATCGAAACTAGCAAGATTCACGAGCATCGATTTTACATGTCTTCGAAGAGTATACTAGAGAAAGATAAAACGTTCTCTCTCAGAACTGTGCGAAAACTTGTATTCCGGCTCAAAACAACGGGATACATCGTTTTAGATCGAAACTAGCAAGATTCACGAGCATCGATTTTACAAGTCGTCGAAGAGTACACGAGAGAAAGGTGTAAACTTTTTATCTCAGAACTGCGCGAAAACTTGTATACCGGCTCAAAAATACGGGATACATCGTTTTAGATCGAAACTAGCAAGATTCACGAGCATCCATTTTACAAGTCTTCGAAGAGTAGACGAGAGAAAGGTGTAAACTTTTTCTTTCAGAACTGCATGAAAACTTGTATTCCGGCTCAAAACAACGGGATACATCGTTTTAGATCGAAACTAGCAAGATTCACGAGCATCGATTTTACATGTCTTCGAAGAGTATACGAGAGAAAGATAAAACGTTCTCTCTCAGAACTGTGCGAAAACTTGTATTCCGGCTCAAAACAACGGGATACATCGTTTTAGATCGAAACTAGTAAGATTCACGAGCATCGATTTTACAAGTCCTCGAAGAGTATACGAGAGAAAGATAAAACTTTTTCTCTCAGAACTGTGCGAAAACTTGTATTCCGGCTCAAAACAACGGGATACATCGTTTTACATTGAAACTAGCAAGATTCACGAGCATCGATTTTACAAGTCCTCGAAGAGTACACGAGAGAACGGTGTAAACTTTTTCTCTCAGAACTGTGCGAAAACTTGTATTCCGGCTCAAAACAACAGGATACATCGTTTTAGATCGAAACTAGCAAGATTCACGAGCATCGATTTTACAAGTCCTCGAAGAGTATACGAGAGAAAGATAAAACTTTTTCTCTCAGAACTGTGCGAAAACTTGTATTCCGGCTCAAAACAACGGGATACATCGTTTTAGATTGAAACTAGCAAGATTCACGAGCATCGATTTTACAAGTCCTCGAAGAGTACACGAGAGAACGGTGTAAACTTTTTCTCTCAGAACTGTGCGAAAACTTGTATTCCGGCTCAAAACAACGGGATACATCGTTTTAGATCGAAACTAGCAAGATTCACGAGCATCGATTTTACAAGTCGTCGAAGAGTACACGAGAGAAAGGTGTAAACTTTTTATCTCAGAACTGCGCGAAAACTTGTATACCGGCTCAAAAATACGGGATACATCGTTTTAGATCGAAACTAGCAAGATTCACGAGCATCCATTTTACAAGTCTTCGAAGAGTAGACGAGAGAAAGGTGTAAACTTTTTCTTTCAGAACTGCATGAAAACTTGTATTCCGGCTCAAAACAACGGGATACATCGTTTTAGATCGAAACTAGCAAGATTCACGAGCATCGATTTTACATGTCTTCGAAGAGTATACGAGAGAAAGATAAAACGTTCTCTCTCAGAACTGTGCGAAAACTTGTATTCCGGCTCAAAACAACGGGATACATCGTTTTAGATCGAAACTAGTAAGATTCACGAGCATCGATTTTACAAGTCCTCGAAGAGTATACGAGAGAAAGATAAAACTTTTTCTCTCAGAACTGTGCGAAAACTTGTATTCCGGCTCAAAACAACGGGATACATCGTTTTACATTGAAACTAGCAAGATTCACGAGCATCGATTTTACAAGTCCTCGAAGAGTACACGAGAGAACGGTGTAAACTTTTTCTCTCAGAACTGTGCGAAAACTTGTATTCCGGCTCAAAACAACAGGATACATCGTTTTAGATCGAAACTAGCAAGATTCACGAGCATCGATTTTACAAGTCCTCGAAGAGTATACGAGAGAAAGATAAAACTTTTTCTCTCAGAACTGTGCGAAAACTTGTATTCCGGCTCAAAACAACGGGATACATCGTTTTAGATTGAAACTAGCAAGATTCACGAGCATCGATTTTACAAGTCCTCGAAGAGTACACGAGAGAACGGTGTAAACTTTTTCTCTCAGAACTGTGCGAAAACTTGTATTCCGGCTCAAAACAACGGGATACATCGTTTTAGATCGAAACTAGCAAGATTCACGAGCATCGATTTTACAAGTCTTCGAAGAGTATACGAGAGAAAGATAAAACTTTTTCTCTCAGAACTGTGCGAAAACTTGTATTCCGGCTCAAAACAACGGGATACATCGTTTTAGATCGAAACTAGCAAGATTCACGAGCATCGATTTTACAAGACCTCGAAGAGTACACGAGAGAACGGTGTAAACTTTTTCTCTCAGAACTGTGCGAAAACTTGTATTCCGGCTCAAAACAACGGGATACATCGTTTTAGATCGAAAGTAGCAAGATTCACGAGCATCGATTTTACAAGTCTTCGAAGAGTATACGAGAGAAAGATAAAACTTTTCTCTCAGAACTGTGCGAAAACTTGTATTCCGGCTCAAAACAACGGGATACATCGTTTTAGATCGAAACTAGAAAGATTCACGAGCATCGATTTTACAAGTCCTCGAAGAGTACACGAGAGAACGGTGTAAACTTTTTCTCTCAGAACTGTGCGAAAACTTGTATTCCGGCTCAAAACAACGGGATACATCGTTTTAGATCGAAACTAGCAAGATTCACGAGCATCGATTTTACATGTCTTCGAAGAGTATACTAGAGAAAGATAAAACGTTCTCTCTCAGAACTGTGCGAAAACTTGTATTCCGGCTCAAAACAACGGGATACATCGTTTTAGATCGAAACTAGCAAGATTCACGAGCATCGATTTTACAAGTCGTCGAAGAGTACACGAGAGAAAGGTGTAAACTTTTTATCTCAGAACTGCGCGAAAACTTGTATACCGGCTCAAAAATACGGGATACATCGTTTTAGATCGAAACTAGCAAGATTCACGAGCATCCATTTTACAAGTCTTCGAAGAGTAGACGAGAGAAAGGTGTAAACTTTTTCTTTCAGAACTGCATGAAAACTTGTATTCCGGCTCAAAACAACGGGATACATCGTTTTAGATCGAAACTAGCAAGATTCACGAGCATCGATTTTACATGTCTTCGAAGAGTATACGAGAGAAAGATAAAACGTTCTCTCTCAGAACTGTGCGAAAACTTGTATTCCGGCTCAAAACAACGGGATACATCGTTTTAGATCGAAACTAGTAAGATTCACGAGCATCGATTTTACAAGTCCTCGAAGAGTATACGAGAGAAAGATAAAACTTTTTCTCTCAGAACTGTGCGAAAACTTGTATTCCGGCTCAAAACAACGGGATACATCGTTTTACATTGAAACTAGCAAGATTCACGAGCATCGATTTTACAAGTCCTCGAAGAGTACACGAGAGAACGGTGTAAACTTTTTCTCTCAGAACTGTGCGAAAACTTGTATTCCGGCTCAAAACAACAGGATACATCGTTTTAGATCGAAACTAGCAAGATTCACGAGCATCGATTTTACAAGTCCTCGAAGAGTATACGAGAGAAAGATAAAACTTTTTCTCTCAGAACTGTGCGAAAACTTGTATTCCGGCTCAAAACAACGGGATACATCGTTTTAGATTGAAACTAGCAAGATTCACGAGCATCGATTTTACAAGTCCTCGAAGAGTACACGAGAGAACGGTGTAAACTTTTTCTCTCAGAACTGTGCGAAAACTTGTATTCCGGCTCAAAACAACGGGATACATCGTTTTAGATCGAAACTAGCAAGATTCACGAGCATCGATTTTACAAGTCTTCGAAGAGTATACGAGAGAAAGATAAAACTTTTTCTCTCAGAACTGTGCGAAAACTTGTATTCCGGCTCAAAACAACGGGATACATCGTTTTAGATCGAAACTAGCAAGATTCACGAGCATCGATTTTACAAGACCTCGAAGAGTACACGAGAGAACGGTGTAAACTTTTTCTCTCAGAACTGTGCGAAAACTTGTATTCCGGCTCAAAACAACGGGATACATCGTTTTAGATCGAAAGTAGCAAGATTCACGAGCATCGATTTTACAAGTCTTCGAAGAGTATACGAGAGAAAGATAAAACTTTTTCTCTCAGAACTGTGCGAAAACTTGTATTCCGGCTCAAAACAACGGGATACATCGTTTTAGATCGAAACTAGAAAGATTCACGAGCATCGATTTTACAAGTCCTCGAAGAGTACACGAGAGAACGGTGTAAACTTTTTCTCTCAGAACTGTGCGAAAACTTGTATTCCGGCTCAAAACAACGGGATACATCGTTTTAGATCGAAACTAGCAAGATTCACGAGCATCGATTTTACATGTCTTCGAAGAGTATACTAGAGAAAGATAAAACGTTCTCTCTCAGAACTGTGCGAAAACTTGTATTCCGGCTCAAAACAACGGGATACATCGTTTTAGATCGAAACTAGCAAGATTCACGAGTATCGATTTTACAAGTCCTCGAAGAGTACACGAGAGAACGGTGTAAACTTTTTCTCTCAGAACTGTGCGAAAACTTGTATTCCGGCTCAAAACAACGGGATACATCGTTATAGATCGAAACTAGCAAGATTCACGAGCATCGATTTTACAAGTCCTCGAAGAGTACACGAGAGAACGGTGTAAACTTTTTCTCTCAGAACTGTGCGAAAACTTGTATTCCGGCTCAAAACAACGGGATACATCGTTTTAGATCGAAACTAGCAAGATTCACGAGCATCGATTTTACAAGTCTTCGAAGAGTATACGAGAGAAAGATAAAACTTTTTCTCTCAGAACTGTGCGAAAACTTGTATTCCGGCTCAAAACAACGGGATACATCGTTTTAGATCGAAACTAGCAAGATTCACGAGCATCGATTTTACAAGTCTTCGAAGAGTATACGAGAGAAAGATAAAACTTTTTCTCTCAGAACTGTGCGAAAACTTGTATTCCGGCTCAAAACAACGGGATACATCGTTTTAGATCGAAACTAGCAAGATTCACGAGCATCGATTTTACAAGTCTTCGAAGAGTATACGAGAGAAAGATAAAACTGTTTCTCTCAGAACTGTGCGAAAACTTGTATTCCGGCTCAAAACAACGGGATACATCGTTTTAGATCGAAACTAGCAAGATTCACGAGCATCGATTTTACAAGTCTTCGAAGAGTATACGAGAGAAAGATAAAACTTTTTCTCTCAGAACTGTGCGAAAACTTGTATTCCGGCTCAAAACAACGGGATACATCGTTTTAGATCGAAACTAGCAAGATTCACGAGCATCGATTTTACAAGTCTTCGAAGAGTATACGAGAGAAAGATAAAACTGTTTCTCTCAGAACTGTGCGAAAACTTGTATTCCGGCTCAAAACAACGGGATACATCGTTTTAGATCGAAACTAGCAATATTCACGAGCATCGATTTTACAAGTCCTCGAAGAGTACACGAGAGAACGGTGTAAATTTTTTCTCTCAGAATTGTGCGAAAACTTGTATTCCGGCTCAAAACAACGGGATACATCGTTTTAGATCGAAAAAACTAGCAAGATTCACGAGCATCGATTTTACAAGTCCTCGAAGAGTACACGAGAGAACGGTGTAAACTTTTTCTCTCAGAACTGTGCGAAAACTTGTATTCCGGCTCAAAACAACGGGATACATCGTTTTAGATCGAAACTAGCAAGATTCACGAGCATCGATTTTACAAGTCTTCGAAGAGTATACGAGAGAAAGATAACACTTTTTCTCTCAGAACTGTGCGAAAACTTGTATTCCGGCTCAAAACAACGGATACATCGTTTTAGATCGAAACTAGCAAGATTCACGAGCATCAATTTTACAAGTCGTCGAAGAGTACACGAGAGAAAGGTGTAAACTTTTTATCTCAGAACTGCGCGAAAACTTGTATACAGGCTCAAAAATACGGGATACATCGTTTTAGATCGAAACTAGCAAGATTCACGAGCATCCATTTTACAAGTCTTCGAAGAGTAGACGAGAGAAAGGTGTAAACTTTTTCTTTCAGAACTGCATGAAAAACTTGTATTCCGGCTCAAAACAACGGGATACATCGTTTTAGATCGAAACTAGCAAGATTCACGAGCATCGATTTTTCAAGTCTTCGAAGAGTGTACGAGAGAAAGATAAAACTTTTTCTCTCAGAACTGTGCGAAAACTTGTATTCCGGCTCAAAACAACGGGATACATCGTTTTAGATCGAAACTAGCAAGATTCACGAGCATCGATTTTACAAGACCTCGAAGAGTACACGAGAGAACGGTGTAAACTTTTTCTCTCAGAACTGTGCGAAAACTTGTATTCCGGCTCAAAACAACGGGATACATCGTTTTAGATCGAAACTAGCAAGATTCACGAGCATCGATTTTACATGTCTTCGAGAGAGTATACGAGAGAAAGATAAAACGTTCTCTCTCAGAACTGTGCGAAAACTTGTATTCCGGCTCAAAACAACGGGATACATCGTTTTAGATCGAAACTAGCAAGATTCACGAGCATCGATTTTACAAGTCCTCGAAAAGTACAACGAGAGAACGGTGTAAACTTTTTCTCTCAGAACTGTGCGAAAACTTGTATTCCGGCTCAAAACAACGGGATACATCGTTTTAGATCGAAACTAGCAAGATTCACGAGCATCGATTTTACAAGTCTTCGAAGAGTATACGAGAGAAAGATAAAACTTTTTCTCTCAGAACTGTGCGAAAACTTGTATTCCGGCTCAAAACAACGGGATACATCGTTTTAGATCGAAACTAGCAAGATTCACGAGCATCGATTTTACAAGTCTTCGAAGAGTATACGAGAGAAAGATAAAACTTTTTCTCTCAGAAACTGTGCGAAAACTTGTATTCCGGCTCAAAACAACGGGATACATCGTTTTAGATCGAAACTAGCAAGATTCACGAGCATCGATTTTACAAGTCCTCGAAGAGTACACGAGAGAACGGTGTAAATTTTTTCTCTCAGAACTGTGCGAAAACTTGTATTCCGGCTCAAAACAACGGGATACATCGTTTTAGATCGAAACTAGCAAGATTCACGAGCATCGATTTTACAAGTCCTCGAAGAGTACACGAGAGAACGGTGTAAACTTTTTCTCTCAGAACTGTGCGAAAACTTGTATTCCGGCTCAAAACAACGGGATACATCGTTTTAGATCGAAACTAGCAAGATTCACGAGCATCGATTTTACAAGTCTTCGAAGAGTATACGAGAGAAAGATAAAACTTTTTCTCTCAGAACTGTGCGAAAACTAGTATTCCGGCTCAAAACAACGGGATACATCGTTTTAGATCGAAACTAGCAAGATTCACGAGCATCGATTTTACAAGTCGTCGAAGAGTACACGAGAGAAAGGTGTAAACTTTTTATCTCAGAACTGCGCGAAAACTTGTATACCGGCTCAAAAATACGGGATACATCGTTTTAGATCGAAACTAGCAAGATTCACGAGCATCCATTTTACAAGTCTTCGAAGAGTAGACGAGAGAAAGGTGTAAACTTTTTCTTTCAGAACTGCATGAAAACTTGTATTCCGGCTCAAAACAACGTAATACATCGTTTTAGATCGAAACTAGCAAGATTCACGAGCATCGATTTTACAAGTCTTCGAAGAGTATACGAGAGAAAGATAAAACTTTTTCTCTCAGAACTGTGCGAAAACTTGTATTCCGGCTCAAAACAACGGGATACATCGTTTTAGATCGAAAACTAGCAAGATTCACGAGCATCGATTTTACAAGACCTCGAAGAGTACACGAGAGAACAGTGTAAACTTTTTCTCTCAGAACTGTGCGAAAACTTGTATTCCGGCTCAAACAACGGGATACATCGTTTTAGATCGAAACTAGCAAGATTCACGAGCATCGATTTTACAAGTCTTCGAAGAGTATACGAGAGAAAGATAAAACTTTTTCTCTCAAAACTGTGCGAAAACTTGTATTCCGGCTCAAAACAACGGGATACATCGTTTTAGATCGAAACTAGCAAGATTCACGAGCATCGATTTTACAAGTCTTCGAAGAGTACACGAGAGAACGGTGTAAACTTTTTCTCTCAGAACTGTGCGAAAACTTGTATTCCGGCTCAAAACAACGGGATACATCGTTTTAGATCGAAACTAGCAAGATTCACGAGCATCGATTTTACAAGTCTTCGAAGAGTATACGAGAGAAAGATAAAACTTTTTCTCTCAGAACTGTGCGAAAACTTGTATTCCGGCTCAAAACAACGGGATACATCGTTTTAGATCGAAACTAGCAAGATTCACGAGCATCGATTTTACAAGGTCTTCGAAGGAGTATACGAGAGAAAGATAAAACTTTTTCTCTCAGAACTGTGCGAAAACTTGTATTCCGGCTCAAAACAACGGGATACATCGTTTTAGATCGAAACTAGCAAGATTCACGAGCATCGATTTTACAAGTCCTCGAAGAGTACACCAGAGAACGGTGTAAACTTTTTCTCTCAGAACTGTGCGAAAACTTGTATTCCGGATCAAAACAACGGGATACATCGTTTTAGATCGAAACTAGCAAGATTCACGAGCATCGATTTTACAAGTCTTCGAAGAGTATACGAGAGAAAGATAAAACTTTTTCTCTCAGAACTGCGCGAAAACTTGTATTCCGGCTCAAAACAACGGGATACATCGTTTTAGATCGAAACTAGCAAGATTCACGAGCATCGATTTTACAAGTCGTCGAAGAGTACACGAGAGAAAGGTGTAAACTTTTTATCTCAGAACTGCGCGAAAACTTGTATACCGGCTCAAAACAACGGGATACATCGTTTTAGATCGAAACTAGCAAGATTCACGAGCATCGATTTTACAAGTCCTCGAAGAGTACACGAGAGAACGGTGGAAACTTTTTATCTCAGAACTGTGCGAGAACTTGTATTCCGGCTCAAAACAACGGGATACATCGTTTTAGATCGAAACTAGCAAGATTCACGAGCATCGATTTTACAAGTCCTCGAAGAGTACACGAGAGAACGGTGTAAACTTTTTCTCTCAGAACTGTGCGAAAACTTGTATTCCGGCTCAAATCAACGGGATACATCGTTTTAGATCGAAACTAGCAAGATTCACGAGCATCGATTTTACAAGTCGTCGAAGAGTACACGAGAGAAAGGTGTAAACTTTTTATCTCAGAACTGCGCGAAAACTTGTATACCGGCTCAAAACAACGGGATACATCGTTTTAGATCGAAACTAGCAAGATTCACGAGCATCGATTTTACAAGTCCTCGAAGAGTACACGAGAGAACGGTGTAAACTTTTTCTCTCAGAACTGTGCGAAAACTTGTATTCCGGCTCAAAACAACGGGATACATCGTTTTAGATCGAAACTAGCAAGATTCACGAGCATCGATTTTACAAGTCTTCGAAGAGTATACGAGAGAAAGATAAAACTTTTTCTCTCAGAACTGTGCGAAAACTTGTATTCCGGCTCAAAACAACGGGATACATCGTTTTAGATCGAAACTAGCAAGATTCACGAGCATCGATTTTACAAGTCCTCGAAGAGTACACGAGAGAACGGTGTAAATTTTTTCTCTCAGAACTGTGCGAAAACTTGTATTCCGGCTCAAAACAACGGGATACATCGTTTTAGATCGAAACTAGCAAGATTCACGAGCATCGATTTTACAAGTCCTCAAAGAGTACACGAGAGAACGGTGTAAACTTTTTCTCTCAGAACTGTGCGAAAACTTGTATTCCGGCTCAAAACAACGGGATACATCGTTTTAGATCGAAACTAGCAAGATTCACGAGCATCGATTTTACAAGTCTTCGAAGAGTATACGAGAGAAAGATAAAACTTTTTCTCTCAGAACTGTGCGAAAACTAGTATTCCGGCTCAAAACAACGGGATACATCGTTTTAGATCGAAACTAGCAAGATTCACGAGCATCGATTTACAAGTCGTCGAAGAGTACACGAGAGAAAGGGTGTAAACTTTTTATCTCAGAACTGCGCGAAAACTTGTATACCGGCTCAAAAATACGGGATACATCGTTTTAGATCGAAACTAGCAAGATTCACGAGCATCCATTTTACAAGTCTTCGAAGAGTAGACGAGAGAAAGGTGTAAACTTTTTCCTTCAGAACTGCATGAAAACTTGTATTCCGGCTCAAAACAACGGGATACATCGTTTTAGATCGAAACTAGCAAGATTCACGAGCATCGATTTTACAAGTCTTCGAAGAGTATACGAGAGAAAGATAAAACTTTTTCTCTCATAACTGTGCGAAAACTTGTATTTCCCGGCTCAAAACAACGGGATACATCGTTTTAGATTGAAACTAGCAAGATTCACGAGCATCGATTTTACAAGACCTCGAAGAGTACACGAGAGAACAGTATAAACTTTTTCTCTCAGAACTGTGCGAAAACTTGTATTCCGGCTCAAAACAACGGGATACATCGTTTTAGATCGAAACTAGCAAGATTCACGAGCATCGATTTTACAAGTCTTCGAAGAGTATACGAGAGAAAGATAAAACTTTTTCTCTCAAAACTGTGCGAAAACTTGTATTCCGGCTCAAAACAACGGGATACATCGTTTTAGATCGAAACTAGCACGATTCACGAGCATCGATTTACAAGTCCTCGAAGAGTATACGAGAGAAAGATAAAGCTTTTTCTCTCAGAACTGTGCGAAAACTTGTATTCCGGCTCAAAACAACGGGATACATCGTTTTAGATTGAAACTAGCAAGATTCACGAGCATCGATTTTACAAGTCCTCGAAGAGTACACGAGAGAACGGTGTAAACTTTTTCTCTCAGAACTGTGCGAAAACTTGTATTCCGGCTCAAAACAACGGGATTACATCGTTTTAGATCGAAACTAGCAAGATTCACGAGCATCGATTTTACAAGTCCTCGAAGAGTACACGAGAGAACGGTGTAAATTTTTTCTCTCAGAACTGTGCGAAAACTTGTATTCCGGCTCAAAACAACGGGATACATCGTTTTAGATCGAAACTAGCAAGATTCACGAGCATCGATTTTACAAGTCCTCGAAGAGTACACCAGAGAACGGTGTAAACTTTTTCTCTCAGAACTGTGCGAAAACTTGTATTCCGGATCAAAACAACGGGATACATCGTTTTAGATCGAAACTAGCAAGATTCACGAGCATCGATTTTACAAGTCTTCGAAGAGTATAACGAGAGAAAGATAAAACTTTTTCTCTCAGAACTGCGCGAAAACTTGTATTCCGGCTCAAAACAACGGGATACATCGTTTTAGATCGAAACTAGCAAGATTCACGAGCATCGATTTTACAAGTCGTCGAAGAGTACACGAGAGAAAGGTGTAAACTTTTTATCTCAGAACTGCGCGAAAACTTGTATACCGGCTCAAAACAACGGGATACATCGTTTTAGATCGAAACTAGCAAGATTCACGAGCATCGATTTTACAAGTCCTCGAAGAGTACACGAGAGAACGGTGTAAACTTTTTCTCTCAGAACTGTGCGAAAACTTGTATTCCGGCTCAAAACAACGGGATACATCGTTTTAGATCGAAACTAGCAAGATTCACGAGCATCGATTTTACAAGTCCTCGAAGAGTACACGAGAGAACGGTGTTAAACTTTTTCTCTCAGAACTGTGCGAAAACTTGTATTCCGGCTCAAAACAACGGGATACATCGTTTTAGATCGAAACTAGCAAGATTCACGAGCATCGATTTTACAAGTCGTCGAAGAGTACACGAGAGAAAGGTGTAAACTTTTTATCTCAGAACTGCGCGAAAACTTGTATACCGGCTCAAAACAACGGGATACATCGTTTTAGATCGAAACTAGCAAGATTCACGAGCATCGATTTTACAAGTCCTCGAAGAGTACACGAGAGAACGGTGTAAACTTTTTCTCTCAGAACTGTGCGAAAACTTGTATTCCGGCTCAAAACAACGGGATACATCGTTTTAGATCGAAACTAGCAAGATTCACGAGCATCGATTTTACAAGTCCTCGAAGAGTACACGAGAGAACGGTGTAAACTTTTTCTCTCAGGACTGTGCGAAAACTTGTATTCCGGCTCAAAACAACGGGATACATCGTTTTAGATCGAAACTAGCAAGATTCAAGAGCATCGATTTTACAAGTCTTCGAAGAGTATACGAGAGAACGGTGTAAATTTTTTCTCTCAGAACTGTGCGAAAACTTGTATTCCGGCTCAAAACAACGGGATACATCGTTTTAGATCGAAACTAGCAAGATTCACGAGCATCGATTTTACAAGTCCTCGAAGAGTACACGAGAGAACGGTGTAAACTTTTTCTCTCAGAACTGTGCGAAAACTTGTATTCCGGATCAAAACAACGGGATACATCGTTTTAGATCGAAACTAGCAAGATTCACGAGCATCGATTTTACAAGTCTTCGAAGAGTATACGAGAGAAAGATAAAAACTTTTTCTCTCAGAACTGTGCGAAAACTTGTATTCCGGCTCAAAACAACGGGATACATCGTTTTAGATCGAAACTAGCAAGATTCACGAGCATCGATTTTACAAGTCGTCGAAGAGTACACGAGAGAAAGGTGTAAACTTTTTATCTCAGAACTGCGCGAAAACTTGTATACCGGCTCAAAACAACGGGATACATCGTTTTAGATCGAAACTAGCAAGATTCACGAGCATCGATTTTACAAGTCCTCGAAGAGTACACGAGAGAACGGTGTAAACTTTTTCTCTCAGAACTGTGCGAAAACTTGTATTCCGGCTCAAAACAACGGGATACATCGTTTTAGATCGAAACTAGCAAGATTCACGAGCATCGATTTTACAAGTCTTCGAAGAGTATACGAGAGAAAGATAAAACTTTTTCTCTCAAAACTGTGCGAAAACTTGTATTCCGGCTCAAAACAACGGGATACATCGTTTTAGATCGAAACTAGCAAGATTCACGAGCATCGATTTTACAAGTCCTCGAAGAGTACACGAGAGAACGGTGTAAACTTTTTCTCTCAGAACTGTGCGAAAACTTGTATTCCGGCTCAAAACAACGGGATACATCGTTTTAGATCGAAACTAGCAAGATTCACGAGCATCGATTTTACAAGTTTTCGCAGCAGTATCGAGAGAAAAGAGTTAATCTTTCTCTCAGTATACTCTTGCGAAAACTTGTAAAATCGATGCTCGTGAATCTTGCTAGTTTCGATCTAAAACGATGTATCCCGTTGTTTTGAGCCGGAATACAAGTTTTCGCACAGTTCTGAGAGAAAAAGTTTACACCGTTCTCTCGTGTACTCTTCGAGGACTTGTAAAATCGATGCTCGTGAATCTTGCTAGTTTCGATCTAAAACGATGTATCCCGTTGTTTTGAGCCGGGAATACAAGTTTTCGCACAGTTTTGAGAGAAAAAGTTTTATCTTTCTCTCGTATACTCTTCGAAGACTTGTAAAATCGATGCTCGTGAATCTTGCTAGTTTCGATCTAAAACGATGTATCCCGTTGTTTTGAGCCGGGAATACAAGTTTTCGCACAGTTCTGAGAGAAAAAGTTTACACCGTTCTCTCGTGTACTCTTCGAGGGACTTGTAAAATCGATGCTCGTGAATCTTGCTAGTTTCGATCTAAAACGATGTATCCCGTTGTTTTGAGCCGGTATACAAGTTTTCGCGCAGTTCTGAGATAAAAAGTTTACACCTTTCTCTCGTGTACTCTTCGACGACTTGTAAAATCGATGCTCGTGAATCTTGCTAGTTTCGATCTAAAACGATGTATCCCGTTGTTTTTGAGCCGGAATACAAGTTTTCGCACAGTTCTGAGAGAAAAAGTTTTATCTTTCTCTCGTATACTCTTCGAAGACTTGTAAAATCGATGCTCGTGAATCTTGCTAGTTTCGATCTAAAACGATGTATCCCGTTGTTTTGATCCGGAATACAAGTTTTCGCACAGTTCTGAGAGGAAAAAGTTTACACCGTTCTCTCGTGTACTCTTCGAGGACTTGTAAAATCGATGCTCGTGAATCTTGCTAGTTTCGATCTAAAACGATGTATCCCGTTGTTTTGAGCCGGAATACAAGTTTTCGCACAGTTCTGAGAGAAAAAATTTACACCGTTCTCTCGTATACTCTTCGAAGACTTGTAAAATCGATGCTCTTGAATCTTGCTAGTTGTCGATCTAAAACGATGTATCCCGTTGTTTTGAGCCGGAATACAAGTTTTCGCACAGTCCTGAGAGAAAAAGTTTACACCGTTCTCTCGTGTACTCTTCGAGGACTTGTAAAATCGATGCTCGTGAATCTTGCTAGTTTCGATCTAAACGATGTATCCCGTTGTTTTGAGCCGGAATACAAGTTTTCGCACAGTTCTGAGAGAAAAAAGTTTACACCGTTCTCTCGTGTACTCTTCGAGGGACTTGTAAAATCGATGCTCGTGAATCTTGCTAGTTTCGATCTAAAACGATGTATCCGTTGTTTTGAGCCGGTATACAAGTTTTCGCGCAGTTCTGAGATAAAAAGTTTACACCTTTCTCTCGTGTACTCTTCGACGACTTGTAAAATCGATGCTCGTGAATCTTGCTAGTTTCGATCTAAAACGATGTATCCCGTTGTTTTGAGCCGGAATACAAGTTTTCGCACAGTTCTGAGAGAAAAAAGTTTACACCGTTCTCTCGTGTACTCTTCGAGGACTTGTAAAATCGATGCTCGTGAATCTTGCTAGTTTCGATCTAAACGATGTATCCCGTTGTTATGAGCCGGAATACAAGTTTTCGCACAGTTCTGAGAGAAAAAGTTTACACCGTTCTCTCGTGTACTCTTCGAGGACTTGTAAAATCGATGCTCGTGAATCTTGCTAGTTTCGATCTAAAACGATGTATCCCGTTGTTTTGAGCCGGTATACAAGTTTTCGCGCAGTTCTGAGATAAAAAGTTTACACCTTTCTCTCGTGTACTCTTCGACGACTTGTAAAATCGATGCTCGTGAATCTTGCTAGTTTCGATCTAAAACGATGTATCCCGTTGTTTTGAGCCGGAATACAAGTTTTCGCGCAGTTCTGCGAGAAAAAGTTTTATCTTTCTCTCGTATACTCTTCGAAGACTTGTAAAATCGATGCTCGTGAATCTTGCTAGTTTCGATCTAAAACGATGTATCCCGTTGTTTTGATCCGGAATACAAGTTTTCGCACAGTTCTGAGAGAAAAAGTTTTACACCGTTCTCTGGTGTACTCTTCGAGGACTTGTAAAATCGATGCTCGTGAATCTTGCTAGTTTCGATCTAAAACGATGTATCCCGTTGTTTTGAGCCGGAATACAAGTTTTCGCACAGTTTCTGAGAGAAAAAATTTACACCGTTCTCTCGTGTACTCTTCGAGGACTTGTAAAATCGATGCTCGTGAATCTTGCTAGTTTCGATCTAAAACGATGTATCCCGTTGTTTTGAGCGGAATACAAGTTTTCGCACAGTTCTGAGAGAAAAAGTTTACACCGTTCTCTCGTGTACTCTTCGAGGACTTGTAAAATCGATGCTCGTGAATCTTGCTAGTTTCAATCTAAAACGATGTATCCCGTTGTTTTGAGCCGGGAATACAAGTTTTCGCACAGTTCTGAGAGAAAAAGCTTTATCTTTCTCTCGTATACTCTTCGAGGACTTGTAAAATCGATGCTCGTGAATCGTGCTAGTTTCGATCTAAAACGATGTATCCCGTTGTTTTGAGCCGGAATACAAGTTTTCGCACAGTTTTGAGAGAAAAAGTTTTATCTTTCTCTCGTATACTCTTCGAAGACTTGTAAAATCGATGCTCGTGAATCTTGCTAGTTTCGATCTAAAACGATGTATCCCGTTGTTTTGAGCCGGAATACAAGTTTTCGCACAGTTCTGAGAGAAAAAGTTTATACTGTTCTCTCGTGTACTCTCGAGGTCTTGTAAAATCGATGCTCGTGAATCTTGCTAGTTTCAATCTAAAACGATGTATCCCGTTGTTTTGAGCCGGAATACAAGTTTTCGCACAGTTATGAGAGAAAAAGTTTTATCTTTCTCTCGTATACTCTTCGAAGACTTGTAAAATCGATGCTCGTGAATCTTGCTAGTTTCGATCTAAAACGATGTATCCCGTTGTTTTGAGCCGGAATACAAGTTTTCATGCAGTTCTGAAGGAAAAAGTTTACACCTTTCTCTCGTCTACTCTTCGAAGACTTGTAAAATGGATGCTCGTGAATCTTGCTAGTTTCGATCTAAAACGATGTATCCCGTATTTTTGAGCCGGTATACAAGTTTTCGCGCAGTTCTGAGATAAAAAGTTTACACCTTTCTCTCGTGTACTCTTCGACGACTTGTAAAATCGATGCTCGTGAATCTTGCTAGTTTCGATCTAAAACGATGTATCCCGTTGTTTTGAGCCGGAATACTAGTTTTCGCACAGTTCTGAGAGAAAAAGTTTTATCTTTCTCTCGTATACTCTTCGAAGACTTGTAAAATCGATGCTCGTGAATCTTGCTAGTTTCGATCTAAAACGATGTATCCCGTTGTTTTGAGCCGGAATACAAGTTTTCGCACAGTTCTGAGAGAAAAAGTTTACACCGTTCTCTCGTGTACTCTTTGAGACTTGTAAAATCGATGCTCGTGAATCTTGCTAGTTTCGATCTAAAACGATGTATCCCGTTGTTTTGAGCCGGAATACAAGTTTTCGCACAGTTCTGAGAGAAAAAATTTACACCGTTCTCTCGGTGTACTCTTCGAGGACTTGTAAAATCGATGCTCGTGAATCTTGCTAGTTTCGATCTAAAACGATGTATCCCGTTGTTTTGAGCCGGAATACAAGTTTTCGCACAGTTCTGAGAGAAAAAGTTTTATCTTTCTCTCGTATACTCTTCGAAGACTTGTAAAATCGATGCTCGTGAATCTTGCTAGTTTCGATCTAAAACGATGTATCCCGTTGTTTTGAGCCGGAATACAAGTTTTCGCACAGTTCTGAGAGAAAAAGTTTACACCGTTCTCTCGTGTACTCTTCGAGGACTTGTAAAATCGATGCTCGTGAATCTTGCTAGTTTCGATCTAAAACGATGTATCCCGTTGTTTTGAGCCGGTATACAGTTTTCGGCGCAGTTCTGAGATAAAAAGTTTACACCTTTCTCTCGTGTACTCTTCGACGACTTGTAAAATCGATGCTCGTGATCTTGCTAGTTTCGATCTAAAACGATGTATCCCGTTGATTTGAGCCGGAATACAAGTTTTCGCACAGTTCTGAGAGAAAAGTTTACAACCGTTCTCTCGTGTACTCTTCGAGGACTTGTAAAATCGATGCTCGTGAATCTTGCTAGTTTCGATCTAAAACGATGTATCCCGTTGTTTTGAGCGGAATACAAGTTCTCGCACAGTTCTGAGATAAAAAGTTTCCACCGTTCTCTCGTGTACTCTTCGAGGACTTGTAAAATCGTATGCTCGTGAATCTTGCTAGTTTCGATCTAAAACGATGTATCCCGTTGTTTTGAGCCGGTATACAAGTTTTCGCGCAGTTCTGAGATAAAAAGTTTACACCTTTCTCTCGTGTACTCTTCGACGACTTGTAAAATCGATGCTCGTGAATCTTGCTAGTTTCGATCTAAAACGATGTATCCCGTTGTTTTGAGCCGGAATACAAGTTTTCGCGCAGTTCTGAGAGAAAAAGTTTTTATCTTTCTCTCGTATACTCTTCGAAGACTTGTAAAATCGATGCTCGTGAATCTTGCTAGTTTCGATCTAAAACGATGTATCCCGTTGTTTTGATCCGGAATACAAGTTTTCGCACAGTTCTGAGAGAAAAAGTTTACACCGTTCTCTGGTGTACTCTTCGAGGACTTGTAAAATCGATGCTCGTGAATCTTGCTAGTTTCGATCTAAAACGATGTATCCCGTTGTTTTGAGCCGGAATACAAGTTTTCGCACAGTTCTGAGAGAAAAAGTTTTATCTTTCTCTCGTTATACTCTTCGAAGACTTGTAAAATCGATGCTCGTGAATCTTGCTAGTTTCGATCTAAAACGATGTATCCCGTTGTTTTGAGCCGGAATACAAGTTTTCGCACAGTTCTGAGAGAAAAAGTTTTATCTTTCTCTCGTATACTCTTCGAAGACTTGTAAAATCGATGCTCGTGAATCTTGCTAGTTTCGATCTAAAACGATGTATCCCGTTGTTTTGAGCCGGAATACAAGTTTTCGCACAGTTCTGAGAGAGAAAAGTTTACACCGTTCTCTCGTGTACTCTTCGAAGACTTGTAAAATCGATGCTCGTGAATCTTGCTAGTTTCGATCTAAAACGATGTATCCCGTTGTTTTGAGCCGGAATACAAGTTTTCGCACAGTTTTGAGAGAAAAAGTTTTATCTTTCTCTCGTATACTCTTCGAAGACTTGTAAAATCGATGCTCGTGAATCTTGCTAGTTTCGATCTAAAACGATGTATCCCGTTGTTTGAGCGGAATACAAGTTTTCGCACAGTTCTGAGAGAAAAAGTTTACACTGTTCTCTCGTGTACTCTTCGAGGTCTTGTAAAATCGATGCTCGTGAATCTTGCTAGTTTCGATCTAAAACGATGTATCCCGTTGTTTTGAGCCGGAATACAAGTTTTCGCACAGTTCTGAGAGAATAAGTTTTATCTTTCTCTCGTATACTCTTCGAAGACTTGTAAAATCGATGCTCGTGAATCTTGCTAGTTTCGATCTAAAACGATGTATTACGTTGTTTTGAGCCGGAATACAAGTTTTCATGCAGTTCTGAAAGAAAAAGTTTACACCTTTCTCTCGTCTACTCTTCGAAGACTTGTAAAATGGATGCTCGTGAATCTTGCTAGTTTCGATCTAAAACGATGTATCCCGTATTTTTGAGCCGGTATACAAGTTTTCGCGCAGTTCTGAGGATAAAAAGTTTACACCTTTCTCTCGTGTACTCTTCGACGACTTGTAAAATCGATGCTCGTGAATCTTGCTAGTTTCGATCTAAAACGATGTATCCCGTTGTTTTGAGCCGGAATACTAGTTTTCGCACAGTTCTGAGAGAAAAAGTTTTATCTTTCTCTCGTATACTCTTCGAAGACTTGTAAAATCGATGCTCGTGAATCTTGCTAGTTTCGATCTAAAACGATGTATCCCGTTGTTTTGAGCCGGAATACAAGTTTTCGCACAGTTCTGAGAGAAAAAGTTTACACCGTTCTCTCGTGTACTCTTCGAGGACTTGTAAAATCGATGCTCGTGAATCTTGCTAGTTTCGATCTAAAACGATGTATCCCGTTGTTTTGAGCCGGAATACAAGTTTTCGCACAGTTCTGAGAGAAAAAATTTACACCGTTCTCTCGTGTACTCTTCGAGGACTTGTAAAATCGATGCTCGTGAATCTTGCTAGTTTCGATCTAAAACGATGTATCCCGTTGTTTTGAGCCGGAATACAAGTTTTCGCACAGTTCTGAGAGAAAAAGTTTTATCTTTTCTCTCGTATACTCTTCGAAGACTTGTAAAATCGATGCTCGTGAATCTTGCTAGTTTCGATCTAAAACGATGTATCCCGTTGTTTTGAGCCGGAATACAAGTTTTCGCACAGTTCTGAGAGAAAAAGTTTTATCTTTCTCTCGTATACTCTTCGAAGACTTGTAAAATCGATGCTCGTGAATCTTGCTAGTTTCGATCTAAAACGATGTATCCCGTTGTTTTGAGCCGGGAATACAAGTTTTCGCACAGTTCTGAGAGAAAAAGTTTACACCGTTCTCTCGTGTACTTTTCGAGGACTTGTAAAATCGATGCTCGTGAATCTTGCTAGTTTCGATCTAAAACGATGTATCCCGTTGTTTTGAGCCGGAATACAAGTTTTCGCACAGTTCTGAGAGAGAACGTTTATATCTTTCTCTCGTATACTCTTCGAAGACATGTAAAATCGATGCTCGTGAATCTTGCTAGTTTCGATCTAAAACGATGTATCCCGTTGTTTTGAGCCGGAATACAAGTTTTCGCACAGTTCTGAGAGAAAAAGTTTACACCGTTCTCTCGTGTACTCTTCGAGGTCTTGTAAAATCGATGCTCGTGAATCTTGCTAGTTTCGATCTAAAACGATGTATCCCGTTGTTTTGAGCCGGAATACAAGTTTTCGCACAGTTCTGAGAGAAAATGTTTTATCTTTCTCTCGTACACTCTTCGAAGACTTGAAAAATCGATGCTCGTGAATCTTGCTAGTTTCGATCTAAAACGATGTATCCCGTTGTTTTGAGCCGGAATACAAGTTTTCATGCAGTTCTGAAAGAAAAAGTTTACACCTTTCTCTCGTCTACTCTTCGAAGACTTGTAAAATGGATGCTCGTGAATCTTGCTAGTTTCGATCTAAAACGATGTATCCCGTATTTTTGAGCCTGTATACAAGTTTTCGCGCAGTTCTGAGATAAAAAGTTTACACCTTTCTCTCGTGTACTCTTCGACGACTTGTAAAATTGATGCTCGTGAATCTTGCTAGTTTCGATCTAAAACGATGTATCCCGTTGTTTTGAGCCGGAATACAAGTTTTCGCACAGTTCTGAGAGAAAAAGTGTTATCTTTCTCTCGTATACTCTTCGAAGACTTGTAAAATCGATGCTCGTGAATCTTGCTAGTTTCGATCTAAAACGATGTATCCCGTTGTTTTGAGCCGGAATACAAGTTTTCGCACGAGTTCTGAGAGAAAAAGTTTACACCGTTCTCTCGTGTGTACTCTTCGAGGACTTGTAAAATCGATGCTCGTGAATCTTGCTAGTTTCGATCTAAAACGATGTATCCCGTTGTTTGAGCCGGAATACAAGTTTTCGCACAATTCTGAGAGAAAAAATTTACACCGTTCTCTCGTGTACTCTTCGAGGACTTGTAAAATCGATGCTCGTGAATATTGCTAGTTTCGATCTAAAACGATGTATCCCGTTGTTTTGAGCCGGAATACAAGTTTTCGCACAGTTCTGAGAGAAACAGTTTTATCTTTCTCTCGTATACTCTTCGAAGACTTGTAAAATCGATGCTCGTGAATCTTGCTAGTTTCGATCTAAAACGATGTATCCCGTTGTTTTGAGCCGGAATACAAGTTTTCGCACAGTTCTGAGAGAAAAAGTTTTATCTTTCTCTCGTATACTCTTCGAAGACTTGTAAAATCGATGCTCGTGAATCTTGCTAGTTTCGATCTAAAACGATGTATCCCGTTGTTTTGAGCCGGAATACAAGTTTTCGCACAGTTCTGAGAGAAACAGTTTTATCTTTCTCTCGTATACTCTTCGAAGACTTGTAAAATCGATGCTCGTGAATCTTGCTAGTTTCGATCTAAAACGATGTATCCCGTTGTTTTGAGCCGGAATACAAGTTTTCGCACAGTTCTGAGAGAAAAAGTTTTATCTTTCTCTCGTATACTCTTCGAAGACTTGTAAAATCGATGCTCGTGAATCTTGCTAGTTTCGATCTAAAACGATGTATCCCGTTGTTTTGAGCCGGAATACAAGTTTTCGCACAGTTCTGAGAGAAAAAGTTTTATCTTTCTCTCGTATACTCTTCGAAGACTTGTAAAATCGATGCTCGTGAATCTTGCTAGTTTCGATCTAAAACGATGTATCCCGTTGTTTTGAGCCGGAATACAAGTTTTCGCACAGTTTCTGAGAGAAAAAGTTTACACCGTTCTCTCGTGTACTCTTCGAGGACTTGTAAAATCGATGCTCGTGAATCTTGCTAGTTTCGATCTATAACGATGTATCCCGTTGTTTTGAGCCGGAATACAAGTTTTCGCACAGTTCTGAGAGAAAAAGTTTACACCGTTCTCTCGTGTACTCTTCGAGGACTTGTAAAATCGATACTCGTGAATCTTGCTAGTTTCGATCTAAAACGATGGTATCCCGTTGTTTTGAGCCGGAATACAAGTTTTCGCACAGTTCTGAGAGAGAACGTTTTATCTTTCTCTAGTATACTCTTCGAAGACATGTAAAATCGATGCTCGTGAATCTTGCTAGTTTCGATCTAAAACGATGTATCCCGTTGTTTTGAGCCGGAATACAAGTTTTCGCACAGTTCTGAGAGAAAAAGTTTACACCGTTCTCTCGTGTACTCTTCGAGGACTTGTAAATCGATGCTCGTGAATCTTTCTAGTTTCGATCTAAAACGATGTATCCGTTGTTTTGAGCCGGAATACAAGTTTTCGCACAGTTCTGAGAGAAAAAGTTTTATCTTTCTCTCGTATACTCTTCGAAGACTTGTAAAATCGATGCTCGTGAATCTTGCTACTTTCGATCTAAAACGATGTATCCCGTTGTTTTGAGCCGGAATACAAGTTTTCGCACAGTTCTGAGAGAAAAAGTTTACACCGTTCTCTCGTGTACTCTTCGAGGTCTTGTAAAATCGATGCTCGTGAATCTTGCTAGTTTCGATCTAAAACGATGTATCCCGTTGTTTTGAGCCGGAATACAAGTTTTCGCACAGTTCTGAGAGAAAAAGTTTTATCTTTCTCTCGTATACTCTTCGAAGACTTGTAAAATCGATGCTCGTGAATCTTGCTAGTTTCGATCTAAAACGATGTATCCCGTTGTTTTGAGCCGGAATACAAGTTTTCGCACAGTTCTGAGAGAAAAAGTTTACACCGTTCTCTCGTGTACTCTTCGAGGACTTGTAAAATCGATGCTCGTGAATCTTGCTAGTTTCAATCTAAAACGATGTATCCCGTTGTTTTGAGCCGGAATACAAGTTTTCGCACAGTTCTGAGAGAAAAAGTTTTATCTTTCTCTCGTATACTCTTCGAGGACTTGTAAAATCGATGCTCGTGAATCTTGCTAGTTTCGATCTAAAACGATGTATCCTGTTGTTTTGAGCCGGAATACAAGTTTTCGCACAGTTCTGAGAGAAAAAGTTTACACCGTTCTCTCGTGTACTCTTCGAGGACTTGTAAAATCGATGCTCGTGAATCTTGCTAGTTTCAATGTAAAACGATGTATCCCGTTGTTTTGAGCCGGAATACAAGTTTTCGCACAGTTCTGAGAGAAAAAGTTTTATCTTTCTCTCGTATACTCTTCGAGGACTTGTAAAATCGATGCTCGTGAATCTTACTAGTTTCGATCTAAAACGATGTATCCCGTTGTTTTGAGCCGGAATACAAGTTTTCGCACAGTTCTGAGAGAGAACGTTTTATCTTTCTCTCGTATACTCTTCGAAGACATGTAAAATCGATGCTCGTGAATCTTGCTAGTTTCGATCTAAAACGATGTATCCCGTTGTTTTGAGCCCGGAATACAAGTTTTCATGCAGTTCTGAAAGAAAAAGTTTTACACCTTTCTCTCGTCTACTCTTCGAAGACTTGTAAAAATGGATGCTCGTGAATCTTGCTAGTTTCGATCTAAAACGATGTATCCCGTATTTTTGAGCCGGTATACAAGTTTTCGCGCAGTTCTGAGATAAAAGTTTACACCTTTCTCTCGTTGTACTCTTCGACGACTTGTAAAATCGATGCTCGTGAATCTTGCTAGTTTCGATCTAAAACGATGTATCCCGTTGTTTTGAGCCGGAATACAAGTTTTCGCACAGTTCTGAGAGAGAACGTTTTATCTTTCTCTAGTATACTCTTCGAAGACATGTAAAATCGATGCTCGTGAATCTTGCTAGTTTCGATCTAAAACGATGTATCCCGTTGTTTTGAGCCGGAATACAAGTTTTCGCACAGTTCTGAGAGAAAAAGTTTACACCGTTCTCTCGTGTACTCTTCGAGGACTTGTAAAATCGATGCTCGTGAATCTTTCTAGTTTCGATCTAAAACGATGTATCCCGTTGTTTTGAGCCGGAATACAAGTTTTCGCACAGTTCTGAGAGAAAAAGTTTTATCTTTCTCTCGTATACTCTTCGAAGACTTGTAAAATCGATGCTCGTGAATCTTGCTACTTTCGATCTAAACGATGTATCCGTTGTTTTGAGCCGGAATACAAGTTTTCGCACAGTTCTGAGAGGAAAAAGTTTACACCGTTCTCTCGTGTACTCTTCGAGGTCTTGTAAAATCGATGCTCGTGAATCTTGCTAGTTTCGATCTAAAACGATGTATCCCGTTGTTTTGAGCCGGGAATACAAGTTTTCGCACAGTTCTGAGAGAAAAAGTTTTATCTTTCTCTCGTATACTCTTCGAAGACTTGTAAAATCGATGCTCGTGAATCTTGCTAGTTTCGATCTAAAACGATGTATCCCGTTGTTTGAGCCGGAATACAAGTTTTCGCACAGTTCTGAGAGAAAAAGTTTACACCGTTCTCTCGTGTACTCTTCGAGGACTTGTAAAATCGATGCTCGTGAATCTTGCTAGTTTCAATCTAAAACGATGTATCCCGTTGTTTTGAGCCGGAATACAAGTTTTCGCACAGTTCTGAGAGAAAAAGTTTTATCTTTCTCTCGTATACTCTTCGAGGACTTGTAAAATCGATGCTCGTGAATCTTGCTAGTTTCGATCTAAAACGATGTATCCTGTTGTTTTGAGCCGGAATACAAGTTTTCGCACAGTTCTGAGAGAAAAAGTTTACAACCGTTCTCTCGTGTACTCTTCGAGGACTTGTAAAATCGATGCTCGTGAATCTTGCTAGTTTCAATGTAAAACGATGTATCCCGTTGTTTTGAGCCGGAATACAAGTTTTCGCACAGTTCTGAGAGAAAAAGTTTTATCTTTCTCTCGTATACTCTTCGAGGACTTGTAAAATCGATGCTCGTGAATCTTACTAGTTTCGATCTAAAACGATGTATCCCGTTGTTTTGAGCCGGAATACAAGTTTTCGCACAGTTCTGAGAGAGAACGTTTTATCTTTCTCTCGTATACTCTTCGAAGACATGTAAAATCGATGCTCGTGAATCTTGCTAGTTTCGATCTAAAACGATGTATCCCGTTGTTTTGAGCCGGAATACAAGTTTTCATGCAGTTCTGAAAGAAAAAGTTTACACCTTTCTCTCGTCTACTCTTCGAAGACTTGTAAAATGGATGCTCGTGAATCTTGCTAGTTTCGATCTAAAACGATGTATCCCGTATTTTTGAGCCGGTATACAAGTTTTCGCGCAGTTCTGAGATAAAAAGTTTACACCTTTCTCTCGTGTACTCTTCGACGACTTGTAAAATCGATGCTCGTGAATCTTGCTAGTTTCGATCTAAAACGATGTATCCCGTTGTTTTGAGCCGGAATACAAGTTTTCGCACAGTTCTGAGAGAAAAAGTTTACACCGTTCTCTCGTGTACTCTTCGAGGACTTGTAAAATCGATGCTCGTGAATCTTGCTAGTTTCAATCTAAAACGATGTATCCCGTTGTTTTGAGCCGGAATACAAGTTTTCGCACAGTTCTGAGAGAAAAAGTTTTATCTTTCTCTCGTATACTCTTCGAGGACTTGTAAAATCGATGCTCGTGAATCTTGCTAGTTTCGATCTAAAACGATGTATCCTGTTGTTTTGAGCCGGAATACAAGTTTTCGCACAGTTCTGAGAGAAAAGTTTACACCGTTCTCTCGTGTACTCTTCGAGGACTTGTAAAATCGATGCTCGTGAATCTTGCTAGTTTCAATGTTAAAACGATGTATCCCGTTGTTTTGAGCCGGAATACAAGTTTTCGCACAGTTCTGAGAGAAAAAGTTTTATCTTTCTCTCGTATACTCTTCGAGGACTTGTAAAATCGATGCTCGTGAATCTTACTAGTTTCGATCTAAAACGATGTATCCCGTTGTTTTGAGCCGGAATACAAGTTTTCGCACAGTTCTGAGAGAGAACGTTTTATCTTTCTCTCGTATACTCTTCGAAGACATGTAAAATCGATGCTCGTGAATCTTGCTAGTTTCGATCTAAAACGATGTATCCCGTTGTTTTGAGCCGGAATACAAGTTTTCATGCAGTTCTGAAGAAAAAGTTTACACCTTTCTCTCGTCTACTCTTCGAAGACTTGTAAAATGGATGCTCGTGAATCTTGCTAGTTTCGAATCTAAAAACGATGTATCCCGTATTTTTGAGCCGGTATACAAGTTTTCGCGCAGTTCTGAGATAAAAAGTTTACACCTTTCTCTCGTGTACTCTTCGACGACTTGTAAAATCGATGCTCGTGAATCTTGCTAGTTTCGATCTAAAACGATGTATCCCGTTGTTTTGAGCCGGAATACAAGTTTTCGCACAGTTCTGAGAGAGAAACGTTTTATCTTTCTCTAGTATACTCTTCGAAGACATGTAAAATCGATGCTCGTGAATCTTGCTAGGTTTCGATCTAAAACGATGTATCCCGTTGTTTTGAGCCGGAATACAAGTTTTCGCACAGTTCTGAGAGAAAAAGTTTACACCGTTCTCTCGTGTACTCTTCGAGGACTTGTAAAATCGATGCTCGTGAATCTTTCTAGTTTCGATCTAAAACGATGTATCCCGTTGTTTTGAGCCGGAATACAAGTTTTCGCACAGTTCTGAGAGAAAAAGTTTTATCTTTCTCTCGTATACTCTTCGAAGACTTGTAAAATCGATGCTCGTGAATCTTGCTACTTTCGATCTAAAACGATGTATCCCGTTGTTTGAGCCGGAATACAAGTTTTCGCACAGTTCTGAGAGAAAAAGTTTACACCGTTCTCTCGTGTACTCTTCGAGGTCTTGTAAAATCGATGCTCGTGAATCTTGCTAGTTTCGATCTAAAACGATGTATCCCGTTGTTTTGAGCCGGAATACAAGTTTTCGCACAGTTCTGAGAGAAAAAGTTTACACCGTTCTCTCGTGTACTCTTCGAGGACTTGTAAAATCGATGCTCGTGAATCTTGCTAGTTTCAATCTAAAACGATGTATCCCGTGTTTTGAGCCGCAATACAAGTTTTCGCACAGTTCTGAGAGAAAAAGTTTTATCTTTCTCTCGTATACTCTTCGAGGACTTGTAAAATCGATGCTCGTGAATCTTGCTAGTTTCGATCTAAAACGATGTATCCTGTTGTTTGAGCCGGAATACAAGTTTTCGCACAGTTCTGAGAGAAAAAGTTTACACCGTTCTCTCGTGTACTCTTCGAGGACTTGTAAAATCGATGCTCGTGAATCTTGCTAGTTTCAATGTAAAACGATGTATCCCGTTGTTTTGAGCCGGAATACAAGTTTTCGCACAGTTCTGAGAGAAAAAGTTTTATCTTTCTCTCGTATACTCTTCGAGGACTTGTAAAATCGATGCTCGTGAATCTTACTAGTTTCGATCTAAAACGATGTATCCCGTTGTTTTGAGCCGGAATACAAGTTTTCGCACAGTTCTGAGAGAAAAAGTTTACACCGTTCTCTTCGTGTACTCTTCGAGGACTTGTAAAATCGATGCTCGTGAATCTTTCTAGTTTCGATCTAAAACGATGTATCCCGTTGTTTTGAGCCGGAATACAAGTTTTCGCACAGTTCTGAGAGAAAAAGTTTTTATCTTTCTCTCGTATACTCTTCGAAGACTTGTAAAATCGATGCTCGTGAATCTTGCTACTTTCGATCTAAAACGATGTATCCCGTTGTTTTGAGCCGGAATACAAGTTTTCGCACAGTTCTGAGAGAAAAAGTTTACACCGTTCTCTCGTGTACTCTTCGAGGTCTTGTAAAATCGATGCTCGTGAATCTTGCTAGTTTCGATCTAAAACGATGTATCCCGTTGTTTTGAGCCGGGAATACAAGTTTTCGCACAGTTCTGAGAGAAAAAGTTTTATCTTTCTCTCGTATACTCTTCGAAGACTTGTAAAATCGATGCTCGATGAATCTTGCTAGTTTCGATCTAAAACGATGTATCCCGTTGTTTGAGCCGGAATACAAGTTTTCGCACAGTTCTGAGAGAAAAAGTTTACACCGTTCTCTCGTGTACTCTTCGAGGACTTGTAAAATCGATGCTCGTGAATCTTGCTAGTTTCAATCTAAAACGATGTATCCGCGTTGTTTTGAGCCGGAATACAAGTTTTCGCACAGTTCTGAGAGAAAAAGTTTTATCTTTCTCTCGTATACTCTTCGAGGACTTGTAAAATCGATGCTCGTGAATCTTGCTAGTTTCGATCTAAAACGATGTATCCTGTTGTTTGAGCCGGAATACAAGTTTTCGCACAGTTCTGAGAGAAAAAAGTTTACACCGTTCTCTCGTGTACTCTTCGAGGACTTGTAAAATCGATGCTCGTGAATCTTGCTAGTTTCAATGTAAAACGATGTATCCCGTTGTTTTGAGCCGGAATACAAGTTTTCGCACAGTTCTGAGAGAAAAAGTTTTATCTTTCTCTCGTATACTCTTCGAGGACTTGTAAAATCGATGCTCGTGAATCTTACTAGTTTCGATCTAAAACGATGTATCCCGTTGTTTTGAGCCGGAATACAAGTTTTCGCACAGTTCTGAGAGAGAACGTTTTATCTTTCTCTCGTATACTCTTCGAAGACATGTAAAATCGATGCTCGTGAATCTTGCTAGTTTCGATCTAAAACGATGTATCCCGTTGTTTTGAGCCGGAATACAAGTTTTCATGCAGTTCTGAAAGAAAAAGTTTACACCTTTCTCTCGTCTACTCTTCGAAGACTTGTAAAATGGATGCTCGTGAATCTTGCTAGTTTCGATCTAAAACGATGTATCCCGTATTTTTGAGCCGGTATACAAGTTTTCGCGCAGTTCTGAGATAAAAAAGTTTACACCTTTCTCTCGTGTACTCTTCGACGACTTGTAAAATCGATGCTCGTGAATCTTGCTAGTTTCGATCTAAAACGATGTATCCCATTGTTTTGAGCCGGAATACAAGTTTTCGCACAGTTCTGAGAGAGAACGTTTTATCTTTCTCTAGTATACTCTTCGAAGACATGTAAAATCGATGCTCGTGAATCTTGCTAGTTTCGATCTAAAACGATGTATCCCGTTGTTTTGAGCCGGAATACAAGTTTTCGCACAGTTCTGAGAGAAAAAGTTTACACCGTTCTCTCGTGTACTCTTCGAGGACTTGTAAAATCGATGCTCGTGAATCTTTCTAGTTTCGATCTAAAACGATGTATCCCGTTGTTTTGAGCCGGAATACAAGTTTTCGCACAGTTCTGAGAGAAAAAGTTTTATCTTTCTCTCGTATACTCTTCGAAGACTTGTAAAATCGATGCTCGTGAATCTTGCTACTTTCGATCTAAAACGATGTATCCCGTTGTTTTGAGCCGGAATACAAGTTTTCGCACAGTTCTGAGAGAAAAAGTTTACACCGTTCTCTCGTGTACTCTTCGAGGTCTTGAAAAATCGATGCTCGTGAATCTTGCTAGTTTCGATCTAAAACGATGTATCCCGTTGTTTTGAGCCGGAATACAAGTTTTCGCACAGTTCTGAGAGAAAAAGTTTTATCTTTCTCTCGTATACTCTTCGAAGACTTGTAAAATCGATGCTCGTGAATCTTGCTAGTTTCGATCTAAAACGATGTATCCCGTTGTTTTGAGCCGGAATACAAGTTTTCATGCAGTTCTGAAAGAAAAAGTTTACACCTTTCTCTCGTCTACTCTTCGAAGACTTGTAAAATGGATGCTCGTGAATCTTGCTAGTTTCGATCTAAAACGATGTATCCCGTATTTTTGAGCCGGTATACAAGTTTTCGCGCAGTTCTGAGATAAAAAGTTTACACCTTTCTCTCGTGTACTCTTCGACGACTTGTAAAATCCGATGCTCGTGAATCTTGCTAGTTTCGATCTAAAACGATGTATCCCGTTGTTTTGAGCCGGAAGACAAGTTTTCGCACAGTTCTGAGAGAGAACGTTTTATCTTTCTCTAGTATACTCTTCGAAGACATGTAAAATCGATGCTCGTGAATCTTGCTAGTTTCGATCTAAAACGATGTATCCCGTTGTTTTGAGCCGGAATACAAGTTTTCGCACAGTTCTGAGAGAAAAAGTTTACACCGTTCTCTCGTGTACTCTTCGAGGACTTGTAAAATCGATGCTCGTGAATCTTTCTAGTTTCGATCTAAAACGATGTATCCCGTTGTTTTGAGCCGGAATACAAGTTTTCGCACAGTTCTGAGAGAAAAAGTTTTATCTTTCTCTCGTATACTCTTCGAAGACTTGTAAAATCGATGCTCGTGAATCTTGCTACTTTCGATCTAAAACGATGTATCCCGTTGTTTTGAGCCGGAATACAAGTTTTCGCACAGTTCTGAGAGAAAAAGTTTACACCGTTCTCTCGTGTACTCTTCGAGGTCTTGTAAAATCGATGCTCGTGAATCTTGCTAGTTTCGATCTAAAACGATGTATCCCGTTGTTTTGAGCCGGAATACAAGTTTTCGCACAGTTCTGAGAGAAAAAGTTTTATCTTTCTCTCGTATACTCTTCGAGGACTTGTAAAATCGATGCTCGTGAATCTTGCTAGTTTCGATCTAAAACGATGTATCCTGTTGTTTTTGAGCCGGAATACAAGTTTTCGCACAGTTCTGAGAGAAAAAGTTTACACCGTTCTCTCGTGTACTCTTCGAGGACTTGTAAAATCGATGCTCGTGAATCTTGCTAGTTTCAATGTAAAACGATGTATCCCGTTGTTTTGAGCCGGAATACAAGTTTTCGCACAGTTCTGAGAGAAAAAGTGTAATCTTTCTCTCGTATACTCTTCGAGGACTTGTAAAATCGATGCTCGTGAATCTTACGATCTAAAACGATGTATCCCGTTGTTTTGAGCCGGAATACAAGTTTTCGCACAGTTCTGAGAGAAAAAGTTTACACCGTTCTCTCGTGTACTCTTCGAGGACTTGTAAAATCGATGCTCGTGAATCTTGCTAGTTTCAATCTAAAACGATGTATCCCGTTGTTTTGAGCCGGAATACAAGTTTTCGCACAGTTCTGAGAGAAAAAGTTTACACCGTTCTCTCGTGTACTCTTCGAGGACTTGTAAAATCGATTTTCGTGAATCTTGCTAGTTTCAATCTAAAACGATGTATCCCGTTGTTTTGAGCCGGAATACAAGTTTTCGCACAGTTCTGAGAGAAAAAGTTTTATCTTTCTCTCGTATACTCTTCGAGGACTTGTAAAATCGATGCTCGTGAATCTTGCTAGTTTCGATCTAAAACGATGTATCCCGTTGTTTTGAGCCGGAATACAAGTTTTCGCACAGTTCTGAGAGAGAACGTTTTATCTTTCTCTCGTATACTCTTCGAAGACATGTAAAATCGATGCTCGTGAATCTTGCTAGTTTCGATCTAAAACGATGTATCCCGTTGTTTTGAGCCGGAATACAAGTTTTCGCACAGTTCTGAGAGAAAAAGTTTACACCGTTCTCTCGTGTACTCTTCGAGGACTTGTAAAATCGATGCTCGTGAATCTTGCTAGTTTCGATCTAAAACGATGTATCCCGTTGTTTTGAGCCGTAATACAAGTTTTCGCACAGTTCTGAGAGAAACAATGTTTTATCTTTCTCTCGTATACTCTTCGAAGACTTGTAAAATCGATGCTCGTGAATCTTGCTAGTTTCGATCTAAAACGATGTATCCCGTTGTTTTGAGCCGGAATACAAGTTTTCGCACAGTTCTGAGAGAAAAAGTTTACACCGTTCTCTCGTGTACTCTTCGAGGACTTGTAAAATCGATGCTCGTGAATCTGCTAGTTTCGATCTAAAACGATGTATCCCGTTGTTTTGAGCGGAATACAAGTTTTCGCACAGTTCTGAGAGAAACAATGTTTTATCTTTCTCTCGTATACTCTTCGAAGACTTGTAAAATCGATGCTCGTGAATCTTGCTAGTTTCGATCTAAAACGATGTATCCCGTTGTTTTGAGCCGGAATACAAGTTTTCGCTCAGTTCTGAGAGAAAAAGTTTTATCTTTCTCTCGTATACTCTTCGAGGACTTGTAAAATCGATGCTCGTGAATCTTGCTAGTTTCTATCTAAAACGATGTATCCCGTTGTTTTGAGCCGGAATACAAGTTTTCGCACAGTTCTGAGAGAAAAAGTTTACACCGTTCTCTTGTGTACTCTTCGTGGACTTGTAAAATCGATGCTCGTGAATCTTGCTAGTTTCAATCTAAAACGATGTATCCCGTTGTTTTGAGCCGGAATACAAGTTTTCGCGCAGTTCTGAGAGAAAAAGTTTTATCTTTCTCTCGTAGACTCTTCGAGGACTTGTAAAATCGATGCTCGTGAATCTTGCTAGTTTCGATCTAAAACGATGTATCCCGTTGTTTTGAGCCGGAATACAAGTTTTCGCACAGTCTGAAAGAAAAAGTTTTATCTTTCTCTCGTATACTCTTCGAAGACTTGTAAAATCGATGCTCGTGAATCTTGCTAGTTTCGATCTAAAACGATGTATCCCGTTGTTTTGAGCCGGAATACAAGTTTTCGCACAGTTCTGAGAGAAAAAGTTTACACCGTTCTCTCGTGTACTCTTCGAGGACTTGTAAAATCGATGCTCGTGAATCTTGCTAGTTTCGATCTAAAACGATGTATCCCGTTGTTTTGAGCCAGAATACAAGTTTTCGCACAGTTCTGAGAGAAAAAGTTTACACCGGTTCTCTCGTGTACTCTTCGAGGACTTGTAAAATCGATGCTCGTGAATCTTGCTAGTTTCAATCTAAAACGATGTATCCCGTTGTTTTGAGCCGGAATACAAGTTTTCGCACAGTTCTGAGAGAAAAAGTTTTATCTTTCTCTCGTATACTCTTCGAGGACTTGTAAAATCGATGCTCGTGAATCTTGCTAGTTTCGATCTAAAACGATGTATCCTGTTGTTTTGAGCCGGAATACAAGTTTTCGCACAGTTCTGAGAGAAAAAGTTTACACCGTTCTCTCGTGTACTCTTCGAGGACTTGTAAAATCGATGCTCGTGAATCTTGCTAGTTTCGATCTAAAACGATGTATCCCGTTGTTTTGAGCCGGAATACAAGTTTTCGCACAGTTCTGAGAGAGAACGTTTTATCTTTCTCTCGTATACACTTCGAAGACATGTAAAATCGATGCTCGTGAATCTTGCTAGTTTCGATCTAAAACGATGTATCCCGTTGTTTTGAGCCGGAATACAAGTTTTCATGCAGTTCTGAAAGAAAAAGTTTACACCTTTCTCTCGTCTACTCTTCGAAGACTTGTAAAATGGATGCTCGTGAATCTTGCTAGTTTCGATCTAAAACGATGTATCCCGTATTTTTGAGCCGGTATACAAGTTTTCGCGCAGTTCTGAGATAAAAAGTTTACACCTTTCTCTCGTGTACTCATCGACGACTTGTAAAATCGATTCTCGTGAATCTTGCTAGTTTCGATCTAAAACGATGTATCCCGTTGTTTTGAGCCGGAATACAAGTTTTCGCACAGTTCTGAGAGAAAAAGTTTTATCTTTCTCTCGTATACTCTTCGAAGACTTGTAAAATCGATGCTCGTGAATCTTGCTAGTTTCGATCTAAAACGATGTATCCCGTTGTTTTGAGCCGGAATACAAGTTTTCGCACAGTTCTGAGAGAAAAAGTTTACACCGTTCTCTCGTGTACTCTTCGAGGACTTGTAAAATCGATGCTCGTGAATCTTGCTAGTTTCGATCTAAAACGATGTATCCCGTTGTTTTGAGCCGGAATACAAGTTTTCGCACAGTTCTGAGAGAAAAAATTTACACCGTTCTCTCGTGTACTCTTCGAGGACTTGTAAAATCGATGCTCGTGAATCTTGCTAGTTTTCGATCTAAAACGATGTATCCCGTTGTTTTGAGCCGGAATACAAGTTTTCGCACAGTTCTGAGAGAAAAAGTTTTATCTTTCTCTCGTATACTCTTCGAAGACTTGTAAAATCGATGCTCGTGAATCTTGCTAGTTTCGATCTAAAACGAATATATCCCGTTGTTTTGAGCGGAATACAAGTTTTCGCACAGTCTGAGAGAAAAAGTTTTATCTTTCTCTCGTATACTCTTCGAAGACTTGTAAAATCGATGCTCGTGAATCTTGCTAGTTTCGATCTAAAACGATGTATCCCGTTGTTTTGAGCCGGAATACAAGTTTTCGCACAGTTCTGAGAGAAAATGTTTTATCTTTCTCTCGTATACTCTTCGAAGACTTGTAAAATCGATGCTCGTGAATCTTGCTAGTTTCGATCTAAAACGATGTATCCCGTTGTTTTGAGCCGGAATACAAGTTTTCGCACAGTTCTGAGAGAAAAAGTTTACACCGTTCTCTCGTGTACTCTTCGAGGACTTGTAAAATCGATGCTCGTGAATCTTGCTAGTTTCGATCTAAAACGATGTATCCCGTTGTTTTGAGCCAGAATACAAGTTTTCGCACAGTTCTGAGAGAAAAAGTTTACACCGTTCTCTCGTGTACTCTTCGAGGACTTGTAAAATCGATGCTCGTGAATCTTGCTAGTTTCAATCTAAAACGATGTATCCCGTTGTTTTGAGCCGGAATACAAGTTTTCGCACAGTTCTGAGAGAAAAAGTTTTATCTTTCTCTCGTATACTCTTCGAGGACTTGTAAAATCGATGCTCGTGAATCTTGCTAGTTTCGATCTAAAACGATGTATCCTGTTGTTTTGAGCCGGAATACAAGTTTTCGCACAGTTCTGAGAGAAAAAGTTTACACCGTTCTCTCGTGTACTCTTCGAGGACTTGTAAAATCGATGCTCGTGAATCTTGCTAGTTTCGATCTAAAACGATGTATCCGTTGTTTTGAGCCGGAATACAAGTTTTCGCACAGTTCTGAGAGAGAACGTTTTATCTTTCTCTCGTATACTCTTCGAAGACATGTAAAATCGATGCTCGTGAATCTTGCTAGTTTCGATCTAAAACGATGTATCCCGTTGTTTTGAGCCGGAATACAAGTTTTCATGCAGTTCTGAAAGAAAAAGTTTACACCTTTCTCTCGTCTACTCTTCGAAGACTTGTAAAATGGATGCTCGTGAATCTTGCTAGTTTCGATCTAAAACGATGTATCCCGTATTTTTGAGCCGGTATACAAGTTTTCGCGCAGTTCTGAGATAAAAAGTTTACACCTTTCTCTCGTGTACTCATCGACGACTTGTAAAATCGATTCTCGTGAATCTTGCTAGTTTCGATCTAAAACGATGTATCCCGTTGTTTTGAGCCGGAATACAAGTTTTCGCACAGTTCTGAGAGAAAAAGTTTTATCTTTCTCTCGTATACTCTTCGAAGACTTGTAAAATCGATGCTCGTGAATCTTGCTAGTTTCGATCTAAAACGATGTATCCCGTTGTTTTGAGCCGGAATACAAGTTTTCGCACAGTTCTGAGAGAAAAAGTTTACACCGTTCTCTCGTGTACTCTTCGAGGACTTGTAAATCGATGCTCGTGAATCTTGCTAGTTTCGATCTAAAACGATGTATCCCGTTGTTTTGAGCCGGAATACAAGTTTTCGCACAGTTCTGAGAGAAAAAATTTACACCGTTCTCTCGTGTACTCTTCGAGGACTTGTAAAATCGATGCTCGTGAATCTTGCTAGTTTCGATCTAAAACGATGTATCCCGTTGTTTTGAGCCGGAATACAAGTTTTCGCACAGTTCTGAGAGAAAAAGTTTTATCTTTCTCTCGTATACTCTTCGAAGACTTGTAAAATCGATGCTCCGTGAATCTTGCTAGTTTCGATCTAAAACGAATATATCCCGTTGTTTTGAGCCGGAATACAAGTTTTCGCACAGTTCTGAGAGAAAAAGTTTTATCTTTCTCTCGTATACTCTTCGAAGACTTGTAAAATCGATGCTCGTGAATCTTGCTAGGTTTCGATCTAAAACGATGTATCCCGTTGTTTTGAGCCGGAATACAAGTTTTCGCACAGTTCTGAGAGAAAATGTTTTATCTTTCTCTCGTATACTCTTCGAAGACTTGTAAAATCGATGCTCGTGAATCTTGCTAGTTTCGATCTAAAACGATGTATCCCGTTGTCTTGAGCCGGAATACAAGTTTTCGCACAGTTCTGAGAGAAAAAGTTTACACCGTTCTCTCGTGTACTCTTCGAGGACTTGTAAAATCGATGCTCGTGAATCTTGCTAGTTTCGATCTAAAACGATGTATCCCGTTGTTTTGAGCCGGAATACAAGTTTTCGCACAGTTCTGAGAGAAAAAGTTTACACCGTTCTCTCGTGTACTCTTCGAGGACTTGTAAAATCGATGCTCGTGAATCTTGCTAGTTTCAATCTAAAACGATGTATCCCGTTGTTTTTGAGCCGGAATACAAGTTTTCGCACAGTTCTGAGAGAAAAAGTTTTATCTTTCTCTCGTATACTCTTCGAGGACTTGTAAAAATCGATGCTCGTGAATCTTGCTAGTTTCGATCTAAAACGATGTATCCTGTTGTTTTGAGCCGGAATACAAGTTTTCGCACAGTTCTGAGAGAAAAAGTTTTATCTCTCGTATACTCTTCGAGGACTTGTAAAATCGATGCTCGTGAATCTTGCTAGTTTCGATCTAAAACGATGTATCCCGTTGTTTTGAGCCGGAATACAAGTTTTCGCACAGTTCTGAGAGAAAAGTTTACACCGTTCTCTCGTGTACTCTTCGAGGACTTGTAAAATCGATGCTCGTGAATCTTGCTAGTTTCAATCTAAACGATGTATCCCGTTGTTTTGAGCCGGAATACAAGTTTTCGCACAGTTCTGAGAGAAAAAGTTTACACCGTTCTCTCGTGTACTCTTCGAGGACTTGTAAAATCGATTTTCGTGAATCTTGCTAGTTTCAATCTAAAACGATGTATCCCGTTGTTTTGAGCCGGAATACAAGTTTTCGCACAGTTCTGAAAGAAAAAGTTTTATCTTTCTCTCGTATACTCTTCGAGGACTTGTAAATCGATGCTCGTGAATCTTGCTAGTTTCGATCTAAAACGATGTATCCCGTTGTTTTGAGCCGGAATACAAGTTTTCGCACAGTTCTGAGAGAGAACGTTTTATCTTTCTCTCGTATACTCTTCGAAGACATGTAAAATCGATGCTCGTGAATCTTGCTAGTTTCGATCTAAAACGATGTATCCCGTTGTTTTGAGCCGGAATACAAGTTTTCGCACAGTTCTGAGAGAAAAAGTTTACACCGTTCTCTCGTGTACTCTTCGAGGACTTGTAAAATCGATGCTCGTGAATCTTGCTAGTTTCGATCTAAAACGATGTATCCGTTGTTTTGAGCCGTAATACAAGTTTTCGCACAGTTCTGAGAGAAACAATGTTTTATCTTTCTCTCGTATACTCTTCGAAGACTTGTAAAATCGATGCTCGTGAATCTTGCTAGTTTCGATCTAAAACGATGTATCCCGTTGTTTTGAGCCGGAATACAAGTTTTCGCACAGTTCTGAGAGAAAAAGTTTACACCGTTCTCTCGTGTACTCTTCGAGGACTTGTAAAATCGATGCTCGTGAATCTTGCTAGTTTCGATCTAAAACGATGTATCCCGTTGTTTTGAGCCGGAATACAAGTTTTCGCACAGTTCTGAGAGAAACAATGTTTTATCTTTCTCTCGTATACTCTTCGAAGACTTGTAAAATCGATGCTCGTGAATCTTGCTAGTTTCGATCTAAAACGATGTATCCCGTTGTTTTGAGCCGGAATACAAGTTTTCGCTCAGTTCTGAGAGAAAAAGTTTTATCTTTCTCTCGTATACTCTTCGAGGACTTGTAAAATCGATGCTCGTGAATCTTGCTAGTTTCTATC
Organism: Amblyomma americanum; assembly: GCF_052857255.1. Lineage (NCBI taxonomy): Eukaryota > Metazoa > Arthropoda > Arachnida > Ixodida > Ixodidae > Amblyomma > Amblyomma americanum. The sequence goes on along the minus strand of NW_027526707.1, from coordinate 79,015 downwards.
TAAAACGATGTATCCGTTGTTTTGAGCCGGAATACAAGTTTTCGCACAGTTCTGAGAGAAAAAGTTTACACCGTTCTCTTGTGTACTCTTCGTGGACTTGTAAAATCGATGCTCGTGAATCTTGCTAGTTTCAATCTAAAACGATGTATCCCGTTGTTTTGAGCCGGAATACAAGTTTTCGCGCAGTTCTGAGAGAAAAAGTTTTATCTTTCTCTCGTATACTCTTCGAGGACTTGTAAAATCGATGCTCGTGAATCTTGCTAGTTTCGATCTAAAACGATGTATCCCGTTGTTTTGAGCCGGAATACAAGTTTTCGCACAGTTCTGAAAGAAAAAGTTTTATCTTTCTCTCGTATACTCTTCGAAGACTTGTAAAATCGATGCTCGTGAATCTTGCTAGTTTCGATCTAAAACGATGTATCCCGTTGTTTTGAGCCGGAATACAAGTTTTCGCACAGTTCTGAGAGAAAAAGTTTACACCGTTCTCTCGTGTACTCTTCGAGGACTTGTAAAATCGATGCTCGTGAATCTTGCTAGTTTCGATCTAAAACGATGTATCCCGTTGTTTTGAGCCAGAATACAAGTTTTCGCACAGTTCTGAGAGAAAAAGTTTACACCGTTCTCTCGTGTACTCTTCGAGGACTTGTAAAATCGATGCTCGTGAATCTTGCTAGTTTCAATCTAAAACGATGTATCCCGTTGTTTTGAGCCGGAATACAAGTTTTCGCACAGTTCTGAGAGAAAAAGTTTTATCTTTCTCTCGTATACTCTTCGAGGACTTGTAAAATCGATGCTCGTGAATCTTGCTAGTTTCGATCTAAAACGATGTATCCTGTTGTTTTGAGCCGGAATACAAGTTTTCGCACAGTTCTGAGAGAAAAAGTTTACACCGTTCTCTCGTGTACTCTTCGAGGACTTGTAAAATCGATGCTCGTGAATCTTGCTAGTTTCGATCTAAAACGATGTATCCCGTTGTTTTGAGCCGGAATACAAGTTTTCGCACAGTTCTGAGAGAGAACGTTTTATCTTTCTCTCGTATACTCTTCGAAGACATGTAAAATCGATGCTCGTGAATCTTGCTAGTTTCGATCTAAAACGATGTATCCCGTTGTTTTGAGCCGGAATACAAGTTTTCATGCAGTTCTGAAAGAAAAAGTTTACACCTTTCTCTCGTCTACTCTTCGAAGACTTGTAAAATGGATGCTCGTGAATCTTGCTAGTTTCGATCTAAAACGATGTATCCCGTATTTTTGAGCCGGTATACAAGTTTTCGCGCAGTTCTGAGATAAAAAGTTTACACCTTTCTCTCGTGTACTCATCGACGACTTGTAAAATCGATTCTCGTGAATCTTGCTAGTTTCGATCTAAAACGATGTATCCCGTTGTTTTGAGCCGGAATACAAGTTTTCGCACAGTTCTGAGAGAAAAAGTTTTATCTTTCTCTCGTATACTCTTCGAAGACTTGTAAAATCGATGCTCGTGAATCTTGCTAGTTTCGATCTAAAACGATGTATCCCGTTGTTTTGAGCCGGAATACAAGTTTTCGCACAGTTCTGAGAGAAAAAGTTTACACCGTTCTCTCGTGTACTCTTCGAGGACTTGTAAAATCGATGCTCGTGAATCTTGCTAGTTTCGATCTAAAACGATGTATCCCGTTGTTTTGAGCCGGAATACAAGTTTTCGCACAGTTCTGAGAGAAAAAATTTACACCGTTCTCTCGTGTACTCTTCGAGGACTTGTAAAATCGATGCTCGTGAATCTTGCTAGTTTCGATCTAAAACGATGTATCCCGTTGTTTTGAGCCGGAATACAAGTTTTCGCACAGTTCTGAGAGAAAAAGTTTTATCTTTCTCTCGTATACTCTTCGAAGACTTGTAAAATCGATGCTCGTGAATCTTGCTAGTTTCGATCTAAAACGAATATATCCCGTTGTTTTGAGCCGGAATACAAGTTTTCGCACAGTTCTGAGAGAAAAAGTTTTATCTTTCTCTCGTATACTCTTCGAAGACTTGTAAAATCGATGCTCGTGAATCTTGCTAGTTTCGATCTAAAACGATGTATCCCGTTGTTTTGAGCCGGAATACAAGTTTTCGCACAGTTCTGAGAGAAAATGTTTTATCTTTCTCTCGTATACTCTTCGAAGACTTGTAAAATCGATGCTCGTGAATCTTGCTAGTTTCGATCTAAAACGATGTATCCCGTTGTTTTGAGCCGGAATACAAGTTTTCGCACAGTTCTGAGAGAAAAAGTTTACACCGTTCTCTCGTGTACTCTTCGAGGACTTGTAAAATCGATGCTCGTGAATCTTGCTAGTTTCGATCTAAAACGATGTATCCCGTTGTTTTGAGCCAGAATACAAGTTTTCGCACAGTTCTGAGAGAAAAAGTTTACACCGTTCTCTCGTGTACTCTTCGAGGACTTGTAAAATCGATGCTCGTGAATCTTGCTAGTTTCAATCTAAAACGATGTATCCCGTTGTTTTGAGCCGGAATACAAGTTTTCGCACAGTTCTGAGAGAAAAAGTTTTATCTTTCTCTCGTATACTCTTCGAGGACTTGTAAAATCGATGCTCGTGAATCTTGCTAGTTTCGATCTAAAACGATGTATCCTGTTGTTTTGAGCCGGAATACAAGTTTTCGCACAGTTCTGAGAGAAAAAGTTTACACCGTTCTCTCGTGTACTCTTCGAGGACTTGTAAAATCGATGCTCGTGAATCTTGCTAGTTTCGATCTAAAACGATGTATCCCGTTGTTTTGAGCCGGAATACAAGTTTTCGCACAGTTCTGAGAGAGAACGTTTTATCTTTCTCTCGTATACTCTTCGAAGACATGTAAAATCGATGCTCGTGAATCTTGCTAGTTTCGATCTAAAACGATGTATCCCGTTGTTTTGAGCCGGAATACAAGTTTTCATGCAGTTCTGAAAGAAAAAGTTTACACCTTTCTCTCGTCTACTCTTCGAAGACTTGTAAAATGGATGCTCGTGAATCTTGCTAGTTTCGATCTAAAACGATGTATCCCGTATTTTTGAGCCGGTATACAAGTTTTCGCGCAGTTCTGAGATAAAAAGTTTACACCTTTCTCTCGTGTACTCATCGACGACTTGTAAAATCGATTCTCGTGAATCTTGCTAGTTTCGATCTAAAACGATGTATCCCGTTGTTTTGAGCCGGAATACAAGTTTTCGCACAGTTCTGAGAGAAAAAGTTTTATCTTTCTCTCGTATACTCTTCGAAGACTTGTAAAATCGATGCTCGTGAATCTTGCTAGTTTCGATCTAAAACGATGTATCCCGTTGTTTTGAGCCGGAATACAAGTTTTCGCACAGTTCTGAGAGAAAAAGTTTACACCGTTCTCTCGTGTACTCTTCGAGGACTTGTAAAATCGATGCTCGTGAATCTTGCTAGTTTCGATCTAAAACGATGTATCCCGTTGTTTTGAGCCGGAATACAAGTTTTCGCACAGTTCTGAGAGAAAAAATTTACACCGTTCTCTCGTGTACTCTTCGAGGACTTGTAAAATCGATGCTCGTGAATCTTGCTAGTTTCGATCTAAAACGATGTATCCCGTTGTTTTGAGCCGGAATACAAGTTTTCGCACAGTTCTGAGAGAAAAAGTTTTATCTTTCTCTCGTATACTCTTCGAAGACTTGTAAAATCGATGCTCGTGAATCTTGCTAGTTTCGATCTAAAACGAATATATCCCGTTGTTTTGAGCCGGAATACAAGTTTTCGCACAGTTCTGAGAGAAAAAGTTTTATCTTTCTCTCGTATACTCTTCGAAGACTTGTAAAATCGATGCTCGTGAATCTTGCTAGTTTCGATCTAAAACGATGTATCCCGTTGTTTTGAGCCGGAATACAAGTTTTCGCACAGTTCTGAGAGAAAATGTTTTATCTTTCTCTCGTATACTCTTCGAAGACTTGTAAAATCGATGCTCGTGAATCTTGCTAGTTTCGATCTAAAACGATGTATCCCGTTGTTTTGAGCCGGAATACAAGTTTTCGCACAGTTCTGAGAGAAAAAGTTTACACCGTTCTCTCGTGTACTCTTCGAGGACTTGTAAAATCGATGCTCGTGAATCTTGCTAGTTTCGATCTAAAACGATGTATCCCGTTGTTTTGAGCCGGAATACAAGTTTTCGCACAGTTCTGAGAGAAAAAGTTTACACCGTTCTCTCGTGTACTCTTCGAGGACTTGTAAAATCGATGCTCGTGAATCTTGCTAGTTTCAATCTAAAACGATGTATCCCGTTGTTTTGAGCCGGAATACAAGTTTTCGCACAGTTCTGAGAGAAAAAGTTTTATCTTTCTCTCGTATACTCTTCGAGGACTTGTAAAATCGATGCTCGTGAATCTTGCTAGTTTCGATCTAAAACGATGTATCCTGTTGTTTTGAGCCGGAATACAAGTTTTCGCACAGTTCTGAGAGAAAAAGTTTACACCGTTCTCTCGTGTACTCTTCGAGGACTTGTAAAATCGATGCTCGTGAATCTTGCTAGTTTCAATCTAAAACGATGTATCCCATTGTTTTGAGCCGGAATACAAGTTTTCGCACAGTTCTGAGAGAAAAAGTTTTATCTTTCTCTCGTATACTCTTCGAGGACTTGTAAAATCGATGCTCGTGAATCTTGCTAGTTTCGATCTAAAACGATGTATCCCGTTGTTTTGAGCCGGAATACAAGTTTTCGCACAGTTCTGAGAGAGAACGTTTTATCTTTCTCTCGTATACTCTTCGAAGACATGTAAAATCGATGCTCGTGAATCTTGCTAGTTTCGATCTAAAACGATGTATCCCGTTGTTTTGAGCCGGAATACAAGTTTTCGCACAGTTCTGAGAGAAAAAGTTTACACCGTTCTCTCGTGTACTCTTCGAGGACTTGTAAAATCGATGCTCGTGAATCTTGCTAGTTTCGATCTAAAACGATGTATCCCGTTGTTTTGAGCCGGAATACAAGTTTTCGCACAGTTCTGAGAGAAACAATGTTTTATCTTTCTCTCGTATACTCTTCGAAGACTTGTAAAATCGATGCTCGTGAATCTTGCTAGTTTCGATCTAAAACGATGTATCCCGTTGTTTTGAGCCGGAATACAAGTTTTCGCACAGTTCTGAGAGAAAAAGTTTACACCGTTCTCTCGTGTACTCTTCGAGGACTTGTAAAATCGATGCTCGTGAATCTTGCTAGTTTCGATCTAAAACGATGTATCCCGTTGTTTTGAGCCGGAATACAAGTTTTCGCACAGTTCTGAGAGAAACAATGTTTTATCTTTCTCTCGTATACTCTTCGAAGACTTGTAAAATCGATGCTCGTGAATCTTGCTAGTTTCGATCTAAAACGATGTATCCCGTTGTTTTGAGCCGGAATACAAGTTTTCGCACAGTTCTGAGAGAAAAAATTTACACCGTTCTCTCGTGTACTCTTCGAGGACTTGTAAAATCGATGCTCGTGAATCTTGCTAGTTTCGATCTAAAACGATGTATCCCGTTGTTTTGAGCCGGAATACAAGTTTTCGCACAGTTCTGAGAGAAAAAGTTTTATCTTTCTCTCGTATACTCTTCGAAGACTTGTAAAATCGATGCTCGTGAATCTTGCTAGTTTCAATCTAAAACGATGTATCCCGTTGTTTTGAGCCGGAATACAAGTTTTCGCGCAGTTCTGAGAGAAAAAGTTTTATCTTTCTCTCGTATACTCTTCGAGGACTTGTAAAATCGATGCTCGTGAATCTTGCTAGTTTCGATCTAAAACGATGTATCCCGTTGTTTTGAGCCGGAATACAAGTTTTCGCACAGTTCTGAGAGAAAAAGTTTTATCTTTCTCTCGTATACTCTTCGAAGACTTGTAAAATCGATGCTCGTGAATCTTGCTAGTTTCGATCTAAAACGATGTATCCCGTTGTTTTGAGCCGGAATACAAGTTTTCGCACAGTTCTGAGAGAAAAAGTTTTATCTTTCTCTCGTATACTCTTCGAAGACTTGTAAAATCGATGCTCGTGAATCTTGCTAGTTTCGATCTAAAACGATGTATCCCGTTGTTTTGAGCCGGAATACAAGTTTTCGCACAGTTCTGAGAGAAAAAGTTTACACCGTTCTCTCGTGTACTCTTCGAAGACTTGTAAAATCGATGCTCGTGACTCTTGCTAGTTTCGATCTAAAACGATGTATCCCGTTGTTTTGAGCCGGAATACAATTTTTCGCACAGTTCTGAGAGAAAAAGTTTACACCGCTCTCTCGTATACTCTTCGAAGACTTGTAAAATCGATGCTCGTGAATCTTGCTAGTTTCGATCTAAAAAGATGTATCCCGTTGTTTTGAGCCGGAATACAAGTTTTCGCACAGTTCTGAGAGAAAAAGTTTTATCTTTCTCTCGTATACTCTTCGAAGACTTGTAAAATCGATGCTCGTGAATCTTGCTAGTTTCGATCTAAAACGATGTATCCCGTTGTTTTGAGCCGGAATACAAGTTTTCGCACAGTTCTGAGAGAAAAAGTTTTATCTTTCTCTCGTATACTCTTCGAAGACTTGTAAAATCGATGCTCGTGAATCTTGCTAGTTTCGATCTAAAACGATGTATCCCTTTGTTTTGAGCCGGAATACAAGTTTTCGCGCAGTTCTGAGAGAAAACGTTTACACCTTTCTCTCGTATACTCTTCGAAAACTTGTAAAATCGATGCTCGAGAATCTTGCTAGTTTCGATCTAAAACGATGTATCCCGTTGTTTTGAGCCGGAATACAAGTTTTCGCACAGTTCTGAGAGAAAACGTTTTATCTTTCTCTCGTATACTCTTCGAAGACTTGTAAAATCGATGCTCGTGAATCTTGCTAGTTTCGATCTAGAACGATGTATCCCGTTGTTTTGAGCCGGAATACAAGTTTTCGCACAGTTCTGAGAGAAAAAGTTTACACCGTTCTCTCGTGTACTCTTCGAGGACTTGTAAAATCGATGCTCGTGAATCTTGCTAGTTTCGATCTAAAACAATGTATCCCGTTGTTTTGAGCCGGAATACAAGTTTTCGCACAGTTCTGAGAGAAAAAGTTTTATCTTTCTCTCGTATACTCTTCGAACACTTGTAAAATCGATGCTCGTGAATCTTGCTAGTTTCTATCTAAAACGATGTATCCCGTTGTTTTGAGCCGGAATACAAGTTTTCGCACACTTCTGAGAGAAAAAGTTTTATCTTTCTCTCGTATACTCTTCGAAGACTTGTAAAATCGATGCTCGTGAATCTTGCTAGTTTCGATCTAAAACGATGTATCCCGTTGTTTTGAGCCGGAATACAAGTTTTAGCACAGTTCTGAGAGAAAAAGTTTACACCGTTCTCTCGTGTACTCTTCGAGGACTTGTAAAATCGATGCTCGTGAATCTTGCTAGTTTCGATCTAAAACGATGTATCCCGTTGTTTTGAGCCGGAATACAAGTTTTCGCACAGTTCTGAGAGAAAAACTTTTATCTTTCTCTCGTATACTCTTCGAAGACTTGTAAAATCGATGCTCGTGAATCTTGCTAGTTTCGATCTAAAACGATGTATCCCGTTGTTTTGAGCCGGAATACAAGTTTTCGCACAGTTCTGAGAGAAAAAGTTTACACCGTTCTCTCGTGTACTCTTCGAGGACTTGTAAAATCGATGCTCGTGAATCTTGCTAGTTTCGATCTAAAACGATGTATCTAGTTGTTTTGAGCCGGAATACAAGTTTTCGCGCAGTTCTGAGAGAAAAAGTTTACACCTTTCTTTCGTATACTCTTCGAAGACTTGTAATATCGATGCTCGTGAATCTTGCTAGTTTCGATCTAAAACGATGTATCCCGTTGTTTTGAGCCGGAATACAAGTTTTCGCACAGTTCTGAGAGAAAAAGTTTTCGTGTACTCTTCGAGGACTTGTAAAATCGATGCTCGTGAATCTTGCTAGTTTCGATCTAAAACGATGTATCCCGTTGTTTTGAGCCGGAATACAAGTTTTCGCACAGTTCTGAGAGAAAAAGTTTTATCTTTCTCTCGTTTACTCTTCGAAGACTTGTAAAATCGATGCTCGTGAATCTTGCTAGTTTCGATCTAAAACGATGTATCCCGTTGTTTTGAGCCGGAATACAAGTTTTCGCACAGTTCTGAGAGAAAAAGTTTACACCGTTCTCTCGTGTACTCTTCGAGAACTTGTAAAATCGATGCTCGTGAATCTCTCTAGTTTCGATCTAAAACGATGTATCCCGTTGTTTTGAGCCGGAATACAAGTTTTCGCACAGTACTGAGAGAAAAAGTTTTATCTTTCTCTCGTATACTCTTCGAAGACTTGTAAAATCGATGCTCGTGAATCTTGCTAGTTTCGATCTAAAACGATGTATCCCGTTGTTTTGAGCCGGAATACAAGTTTTCGCACAGTTCTGAGAGAAAAAGTTTTATCTTTCTCTCGTATACTCTTCGAAGACTTGTAAAATCGATGCTCGTGAATCTTGCTAGTTTCGATGTAAAACGATGTATTCTGTTGTTTTGAGCCGGAATACAAGTTTTCGCACAGTTCTGAGAGAAAAAGTTTTATCTTTCTCTCGTATACTCTTCGAAGACTTGTAAAATCGATGCTCGTGAATCTTGCTAGTTTCGATCTAAAACGATGTATCCCGTTGTTTTGAGCCGGAATACAAGTTTTCGCACAATTCTGAGAGAAAAAGTTTACACCGTTCTCTCGTGTACTCTTCGAGGACTTGTAAAATCGATGCTCGTGAATCTTGCTAGTTTCGATCTAAAACGATGTATCTAGTTGTTTTGAGCCGGAATACAAGTTTTCGCGCAGTTCTGAGAGAAAAAGTTTACACCTTTCTTTCGTATACTCTTCGAAGACTTGTAATATCGATGCTCGTGAATCTTGCTAGTTTCGATCTAAAACGATGTATCCCGTTGTTTTGAGCCGGAATACAAGTTTTCGCACAGTTCTGAGAGAAAAAGTTTTATCTTTCTCTCGTATACTCTTCGAAGACTTGTAAAATCGATACTCGTGATTCTTGCTAGTTTCGATCTAAAACGATGTATCCCGTTGTTTTGAGCCGGAATACAAGTTTTCGCACAGTTCTGAGAGAAAAAGTTTTCGTGTACTCTTCGAGGACTTGTAAAATCGATGCTCGTGAATCTTGCTAGTTTCGATCTAAAACGATGTATCCCGTTGTTTTGAGCCGGAATACAAGTTTTCGCACAGTTCTGAGAGAAAAAGTTTTATCTTTCTCTCGTTTACTCTTCGAAGACTTGTAAAATCGATGCTCGTGAATCTTGCTAGTTTCGATCTAAAACGATGTATCCCGTTGTTTTGAGCCGGAATACAAGTTTTCGCACAGTTCTGAGAGAAAAAGTTTACACCGTTCTCTCGTGTACTCTTCGAGGACTTGTAAAATCGATGCTCGTGAATCTCTCTAGTTTCGATCTAAAACGATGTATCCCGTTGTTTTGAGCCGGAATACAAGTTTTCGCACAGTACTGAGAGAAAAAGTTTTATCTTTCTCTCGTATACTCTTCGAAGACTTGTAAAATCGATGCTCGTGAATCTTGCTAGTTTCGATCTAAAACGATGTATCCCGTTGTTTTGAGCCGGAATACAAGTTTTCGCACAGTTCTGAGAGAAAAAGTTTTATCTTTCTCTCGTATACTCTTCGAAGACTTGTAAAATCGATGCTCGTGAATCTTGCTAGTTTCGATCTAAAACGATGTATCCCGTTGTTTTGAGCCGGAATACAAGTTTTCGCACAATTCTGAGAGAAAAAGTTTACACCGTTCTCTCGTGTACTCTTCGAGGACTTGTAAAATCGATGCTCGTGAATCTTGCTAGTTTCGATCTAAAACAATGTATCCCGTTGTTTTGAGCCGGAATACAAGTTTTCGCGCAGTTCTGAGAGAAAAAGTTTACACCTTTCTTTCGTATACTCTTCGAAGACTTGTAATATCGATGCTCGTGAATCTTGCTAGTTTCTATCTAAAACGATGTATCCCGTTTTTTGAGCCGGAATACAAGTTTTCGCACAGTTCTGAGAGAAAAAGTTTTATCTTTCTCTCGTATACTCTTCGAAGACTTGTAAAATCGATGCTCGTGAATCTTGCTAGTTTCGATCTAAAACGATGTATCCCGTTGTTTTGAGCCGGAATACAAGTTTTCGCACAGTTCTGAGAGAAAAAGTTTACACCGTTCTCTCGTGTACTCTTCGAGGACTTGTAAAATCGATGCTCGTGAATCTTGCTAGTTTCGATCTAAAACGATGTATCCCGTTGTTTTGAGCCGGAATAGAAGTTTTCGCACAGTTCTGAGAGAAAAAGTTTTATTTTTCTCTCGTATACACTTCGAAGACTTGTAAAATCGATGCTCGTGAATCTTGCTAGTTTCGATCTAAAACGATGTATCCCGTTGTTTTGAGCCGGAATACATGTTTTCGCACAGTTCTGAGAGAAAAAGTTTACACTGTTCTCTCGTGTACTCTTCGAGGACTTGTAAGATCGATGCTCGTGAATCTTGCTAGTTTCGATCTAAAACGATGTATCCCGTTGTTTTGAGCCGGAATACAAGTTTTCGCACAGTTCTGAGAGAAAAAGTTTTATCTTTCTCTCGTATACTCTTCGAAGACTTGTAAAATCGATGCCCGTGAATCTTGCTAGTTTCGATCTAAAACGATGTATCCCGTTGTTTTGAGCCGGAATACAAGTTTTCGCACAGTTCTGAGAGAAAAAGTTTACACCGTTCTCTCGTGTACTCTTCGAGGTCTTGTAAAATCGATGCTCGTGAATCTTGCTAGTTTCGATCTAAAACGATGTATCCCGTTGTTTTGAGCCGGAATACAAGTTTTCGCACAGTTCTGAGAGAAAAAGTTTTATTTTTCTCTCGTATACTCTTCGAAGACTTGTAAAATCGATGCTCGTGAATCTTGCTAGTTTCGATCTAAAACGATGTATCCCGTTGTTTTGAGCCGGAATACAAGTTTTCGCACAGTTCTGAGAGAAAAAGTTTACACCGCTCTCTCGTGTACTCTTCGAGGACTTGTAAAATCGATGCTCGTGAATCTTGCTAGTTTCGATCTAAAACGATGTATCCCGTTGTTTTGAGCCGGAATAGAAGTTTTCGCACAGTTCTGAGAGAAAAAGTTTTATTTTTCTCTCGTATACACTTCGAAGACTTGTAAAATCGATGCTCGTGAATCTTGCTAGTTCGATCTAAAACGATGTATCCCGTTGTTTTGAGCCGGAATACATGTTTTCACACAGTTCTGAGAGAAAAAGTTACACTGTTCTCTCGTGTACTCTTCGAGACTTGTAAAATCGATGCTCGTGAATCTTGCTAGTTTCGATCTAAAACGATGTATCCCGTTGTTTTGAGCCGGAATACAAGTTTTCGCACAGTTCTGAGAGAAAAAGTTTTATCTTTCTCTCGTATACTCTTCGAAGACTTGTAAAATCGATGCCCGTGAATCTTGCTAGTTTCGATCTAAAACGATGTATCCCGTTGTTTTGAGCCGGAATACAAGTTTTCGCACAGTTCTGAGAGAAAAAGTTTACACCGTTCTCTCGTGTACTCTTCGAGGTCTTGTAAAATCGATGCTCGTGAATCTTGCTAGTTTCGATCTAAAACGATGTATCCCGTTGTTTTGAGCCGGAATACAAGTTTTCGCACAGTTCTGAGAGAAAAAGTTTTATTTTTCTCTCGTATACTCTTCGAAGACTTGTAAATCGATGCTCGTGAATCTTGCTAGTTTCGATCTAAAACGATGTATCCCGTTGTTTTGAGCCGGAATACAAGTTTTCGCACAGTTCTGAGAGAAAAAGTTTACACCGCTCTCTCGTGTACTCTTCGAGGACTTGTAAAATCGATGCTCGTGAATCTTGGTAGTTTCGATCTAAAACGATGTATCCCGTTGTTTTGAGCCGGAATACAAGTTTTCGCACAGTTCTGAGAGAAAAGTTTTATCTTTCTCTCGTATACTCTTCGAAGACTTGTAAAATCGATGCTCGTGAATCTTGCTAGTTTCGATCTAAAACGATGTATCCCGTTGTTTTGAGCCGGAATACAAGTTTTCGCACAGTTCTGAGAGAAAAAGTTTTATCTTTCTCTCGTATACTCTTCGAAGACTTGTAAAATCGATGCTCGTGAATCTTGCTAGTTTCGATCTAAAACGATGTATCCCGTTGTTTTGAGCCGGAATACAAGTTTTCGCACAGTTCTGAGAGAAAAAGTTTTATCTTTCTCTCGTATACTCTTCGAAGACTTGTAAAATCGATGCTCGTGAATCTTGCTAGTTTCGATCTAAAACGATGTATCCCGTTGTTTTAAGCCGGAATACAAGTTTTCGCACAGTTCTGAGAGAAAAAGTTTACACCGTTCTCTCGTGTACTCTTCGAAGACTTGTAAAATCGATGCTCGTGAATCTTGCTAGTTTCGATCTAAAACGATGTATCTCGTTGTTTTGAGCCGGAATACAATTTTTCGCACAGTTCTGAGAGAAAAAGTTTACACCGCTCTCTCGTATACTCTTCGAAGACTTGTAAAATCGATGCTCGTGAATCTTGCTAGTTTCGATCTAAAACGATGTATCCCATTGTTTTGAGCCGGAATACAAGTTTTCGCACAGTTCTGAGAGAAAAAGTTTTATCTTTCTCTCGTATACTCTTCGAAGACTTGTAAAATCGATGCTCGTGAATCTTGCTAGTTTCGATCTAAAACGATGTATCCCGTTGTTTTGAGCCGGAATACAAGTTTTCGCACAGTTCTGAGAGAAAAAGTTTTATCTTTCTCTCGTATACTCTTCGAATACTTGTAAAATCGATACTCGTGATTCTTGCTAGTTTCGATCTAAAACGATGTATCCCGTTGTTTTGAGCCGGAATACAAGTTTTCGCACAGTTCTGAGAGAAAAAGTTTTCGTGTACTCTTCGAGGACTTGTAAAATCGATGCTCGTGAATCTTGCTAGTTTCGATCTAAAACGATGTATCCCGTTGTTTTGAGCCGGAATACAAGTTTTCGCACAGTTCTGAGAGAAAAAGTTTTATCTTTCTCTCGTTTACTCTTCGAAGACTTGTAAAATCGATGCTCGTGAATCTTGCTAGTTTCGATCTAAAACGATGTATCCCGTTGTTTTGAGCCGGAATACAAGTTTTCGCACAGTTCTGAGAGAAAAAGTTTACACCGTTCTCTCGTGTACTCTTCGAGGACTTGTAAAATCGATGCTCGTGAATCTCTCTAGTTTCGATCTAAAACGATGTATCCCGTTGTTTTGAGCCGGAATACAAGTTTTCGCACAGTACTGAGAGAAAAAGTTTTATCTTTCTCTCGTATACTCTTCGAAGACTTGTAAAATCGATGCTCGTGAATCTTGCTAGTTTCGATCTAAAACGATGTATCCCGTTGTTTTGAGCCGGAATACAAGTTTTCGCACAGTTCTGAGAGAAAAAGTTTTATCTTTCTCTCGTATACTCTTCGAAGACTTGTAAAATCGATGCTCGTGAATCTTGCTAGTTTCGATCTAAAACGATGTATCCCGTTGTTTTGAGCCGGAATACAAGTTTTCGCACAATTCTGAGAGAAAAAGTTTACACCGTTCTCTCGTGTACTCTTCGAGGACTTGTAAAATCGATGCTCGTGAATCTTGCTAGTTTCGATCTAAAACAATGTATCCCGTTGTTTTGAGCCGGAATACAAGTTTTCGCGCAGTTCTGAGAGAAAAAGTTTACACCTTTCTTTCGTATACTCTTCGAAGACTTGTAATATCGATGCTCGTGAATCTTGCTAGTTTCTATCTAAAACGATGTATCCCGTTTTTTGAGCCGGAATACAAGTTTTCGCACAGTTCTGAGAGAAAAAGTTTTATCTTTCTCTCGTATACTCTTCGAAGACTTGTAAAATCGATGCTCGTGAATCTTGCTAGTTTCGATCTAAAACGATGTATCCCGTTGTTTTGAGCCGGAATACAAGTTTTCGCACAGTTCTGAGAGAAAAAGTTTACACCGTTCTCTCGTGTACTCTTCGAGGACTTGTAAAATCGATGCTCGTGAATCTTGCTAGTTTCGATCTAAAACGATGTATCCCGTTGTTTTGAGCCGGAATAGAAGTTTTCGCACAGTTCTGAGAGAAAAAGTTTTATTTTTCTCTCGTATACACTTCGAAGACTTGTAAAATCGATGCTCGTGAATCTTGCTAGTTTCGATCTAAAACGATGTATCCCGTTGTTTTGAGCCGGAATACATGTTTTCGCACAGTTCTGAGAGAAAAAGTTTACACTGTTCTCTCGTGTACTCTTCGAGGACTTGTAAAATCGATGCTCGTGAATCTTGCTAGTTTCGATCTAAAACGATGTATCCCGTTGTTTTGAGCCGGAATACAAGTTTTCGCACAGTTCTGAGAGAAAAAGTTTTATCTTTCTCTCGTATACTCTTCGAAGACTTGTAAAATCGATGCTCGTGAATCTTGCTAGTTTCGATCTAAAACGATGTATCCCGTTGTTTTGAGCCGGAATACAAGTTTTCGCACAGTTCTGAGAGAAAAAGTTTACACCGTTCTCTCGTGTACTCTTCGAGGTCTTGTAAAATCGATGCTCGTGAATCTTGCTAGTTTCGATCTAAAACGATGTATCCCGTTGTTTTGAGCCGGAATACAAGTTTTCGCACAGTTCTGAGAGAAAAAGTTTTATTTTTCTCTCGTATACTCTTCGAAGACTTGTAAAATCGATGCTCGTGAATCTTGCTAGTTTCGATCTAAAACGATGTATCCCGTTGTTTTGAGCCGGAATACAAGTTTTCGCACAGTTCTGAGAGAAAAAGTTTTATCTTTCTCTCGTATACTCTTCGAAGACTTGTAAAATCGATGCTCGTGAATCTTGCTAGTTTCGATCTAAAACGATGTATCCCGTTGTTTTGAGCCGGAATACAAGTTTTCGCACAGTTCTGAGAGAAAAAGTTAACACCGTTCTCTCGTGTACTCTTCGAGGACTTGTAAAATCGATGCTCGTGAATCTTGCTAGTTTCGATCTAAAACGATGTATCCCGTTGTTTTGAGCCGGAATACAAGTTTTCGCACAGTTCTGAGAGAAAAAGTTTTATCTTTCTCTCGTATACTCTTCGAAGACTTGTAAAATCGATGCTCGTGAATCTTGCTAGTTTCGATCTAAAACGATGTATCCCGTTGTTTTGAGCCGGAATACAAGTTTTCGCACAGTTCTGAGAGAAAAAGTTTTATCTTTCTCTCGTATACTCTTCGAAGACTTGTAAAATCGATGCTCGTGAATCTTGCTAGTTTCGATCTAAAACGATGTATCCCGTTGTTTTGAGCCGGAATACAAGTTTTCGCACAGTTCTGAGAGAAAAAGTTTACACCGTTCTCTCGTGTACTCTTCGAAGACTTGTAAAATCGATGCTCGTGAATCTTGCTAGTTTCGATCTAAAACGATGTATCTCGTTGTTTTGAGCCGGAATACAATTTTTCGCACAGTTCTGAGAGAAAAAGTTTACACCGCTCTCTCGTATACTCTTCGAAGACTTGTAAAATCGATGCTCGTGAATCTTGCTAGTTTCGATCTAAAACGATGTATCCCGTTGTTTTGAGCCGGAATACAAGTTTTCGCACAGTTCTGAGAGAAAAAGTTTTATCTTTCTCTCGTATACTCTTCGAAGACTTGTAAAATCGATGCTCGTGAATCTTGCTAGTTTCGATCTAAAACGATGTATCCCGTTGTTTTGAGCCGGAATACAAGTTTTCGCACAGTTCTGAGAGAAAAAGTTTTATCTTTCTCTCGTATACTCTTCGAAGACTTGTAAAATCGATGCTCGTGAATCTTGCTAGTTTCGATCTAAAACGATGTATCCCGTTGTTTTGAGCCGGAATACAAGTTTTCGCACAGTTCTGAGAGAAAAAGTTTAACACCGTTCTCTCGTGTACTCTTCGAGGACTTGTAAAATCGATGCTCGTGAATCTTGCTAGTTTCGATCTAAAACGATGTATCCCGTTGTTTTGAGCCGGAATACAAGTTTTCGCACAGTTTTGAGAGAAAAAGTTTTATCTTTCTCTCGTATACTCTTCGAAGACTTGTAAAATCGATGCTCGTGAATCTTGCTAGTTTCGATCTAAAACGATGTATCCCTTTGTTTTGAGCCGGAATACAAGTTTTTCGCGCAGTTCTGAGAGAAAACGTTTACACCTTTCTCTCGTATACTCTTCGAAAACTTGTAAAATCGATGCTCGTGAATCTTGCTAGTTTCGATCTAAAACGATGTATCCCGTTGTTTTGAGCCGGAATACAAGTTTTCGCACAGTTCTGAGAGAAAACGTTTTATCTTTCTCTCGTATACTCTTCGAAGACTTGTAAAATCGATGCTCGTGAATCTTGCTAGTTTCGATCTAAAACGATGTATCCCGTTGTTTTGAGCCGGAATACAAGTTTTCGCACAGTTCTGAGAGAAAAAGTTTTATCTTTCTCTCGTATACTCTTCGAAGACTTGTAAAATCGATGCTCGTGAATCTTGCTAGTTTCGATCTAAAACGATGTATCCCGTTGTTTTGAGCCGGAATACAAGTTTTCGCACAGTTCTGAGAGAAAAAGTTTTATCTTTCTCTCGTATACTCTTCGAACACTTGTAAAATCGATGCTCGTGAATCTTGCTAGTTTCTATCTAAAACGATGTATCCCGTTGTTTTGAGCCGGAATACAAGTTTTCGCACAGTTCTGAGAGAAAAAGTTTTATCTTTCTCTCGTATACTCTTCGAAGACTTGTAAAATCGATGCTCGTGAATCTTGCTAGTTTCGATCTAAAACGATGTATCCCGTTGTTTTGAGCCGGAATACAAGTTTTAGCACAGTTCTGAGAGAAAAAGTTTACACCGTTCTCTCGTGTACTCTTCGAGACTTGTAAAATCGATGCTCGTGAATCTTGCTAGTTTCGATCTAAAACGATGTATCCCGTTGTTTTGAGCCGGAATACAAGTTTTCGCACAGTTCTGAGAGAAAAACTTTTATCTTTCTCTCGTATACTCTTCGAAGACTTGTAAAATCGATGCTCGTGAATCTTGCTAGTTTCGATCTAAAACGATGTATTCTGTTGTTTTGAGCCGGAATACAAGTTTTCGCACAGTTCTGAGAGAAAAAGTTTTATCTTTCTCTCGTATACTCTTCGAAGACTTGTAAAATCGATGCTCGTGAATCTTGCTAGTTTCGATCTAAAACGATGTATCCCGTTGTTTTGAGCCGGAATACAAGTTTTCGCACAATTCTGAGAGAAAAAGTTTACACCGTTCTCTCGTGTACTCTTCGAGGACTTGTAAAATCGATGCTCGTGAATCTTGCTAGTTTCGATCTAAAACGATGTATCTAGTTGTTTTGAGCCGGAATACAAGTTTTCGCGCAGTTCTGAGAGAAAAAGTTTACACCTTTCTTTCGTATACTCTTCGAAGACTTGTAATATCGATGCTCGTGAATCTTGCTAGTTTCTATCTAAAACGATGTATCCCGTTTTTTTGAGCCGGAATACAAGTTTTCGCACAGTTCTGAGAGAAAAAGTTTTATCTTTCTCTCGTATACTCTTCGAAGACTTGTAAAATCGATGCTCGTGAATCTTGCTAGTTTCGATCTAAAACGATGTATCTAGTTGTTTTGAGCCGGAATACAAGTTTTCGCGCAGTTCTGAGAGAAAAAGTTTACACCTTTCTTTCGTATACTCTTCGAAGACTTGTAATATCGATGCTCGTGAATCTTGCTAGTTTCTATCTAAAACGATGTATCCCGTTTTTTTGAGCCGGAATACAAGTTTTCGCACAGTTCTGAGAGAAAAAGTTTTATCTTTCTCTCGTATACTCTTCGAACACTTGTAAAATCGATGCTCGTGAATCTTGCTAGTTTCGATCTAAACGATGTATCCCGTTGTTTTGAGCCGGAATACAAGTTTTCGCACAGTTCTGAGAGAAAAAGTTTACACCGTTCTCTCGTGTACTCTTCGAGGACTTGTAAAATCGATGCTCGTGAATCTTGCTAGTTTCGATCTAAAACGATGTATCCCGTTGTTTTGAGCCGGAATACAAGTTTTCGCACAGTTCTGAGAGAAAAAGTTTTATCTTTCTCTCGTATACTCTTCGAACACTTGTAAAATCGATGCTCGTGAATCTTGCTAGTTTCTATCTAAAACGATGTATCCCGTTGTTTTGAGCCGGAATACAAGTTTTCGCACAGTTCTGAGAGAAAAAGTTTTATCTTTCTCTCGTATACTCTTCGAAGACTTGTAAAATCGATGCTCGTGAATCTTGCTAGTTTCGATCTAAAACGATGTATCCCGTTGTTTTGAGCGGAATACAAGTTTTCGCACAGTTCTGAGAGAAAAAGTTTACACCGTTCTCTCGTGTACTCTTCGAGGACTTGTAAAATCGATGCTCGTGAATCTTGCTAGTTTCGATCTAAAACGATGTATCCCGTTGTTTTGAGCCGGAATACAAGTTTTCGCACAGTTCTGAGAGAAAAAGTTTTATCTTTCTCTCGTATACTCTTCGAAGACTTGTAAAATCGATGCTCGTGAATCTTGCTAGTTTCGATCTAAAACGATGTATCCCGTTGTTTTGAGCCGGAATACAAGTTTTCGCACAGTTCTGAGAGAAAAAGTTTTATCTTTCTCTCGTATACTCTTCGAAGACTTGTAAAATCGATGCTCGTGAATCTTGCTAGTTTCGATCTAAAACGATGTATCCCGTTGTTTTGAGCCGGAATACAAGTTTTCGCACAGTTCTGAGAGAAAAAGTTTTATCTTTCTCTCGTATACTCTTCGAAGACTTGTAAAATCGATGCTCGTGAATCTTGCTAGTTTCGATCTAAAACGATGTATCCCGTTGTTTTGAGCCGGAATACAAGTTTTCGCACAGTTCTGAGAGAAAAAGTTAACACCGTTCTCTCGTGTACTCTTCGAGGACTTGTAAAATCGATGCTCGTGAATCTTGCTAGTTTCGATCTAAAACGATGTATCCCGTTGTTTGAGCCGGAATACAAGTTTTCGCGCAGTTCTGAGAGAAAAAGTTTACACCTTTCTTTCGTATACTCTTCGAAGACTTGTAATATCGATGCTCGTGAATCTTGCTAGTTTCTATCTAAAACGATGTATCCCGTTTTTTTGAGCCGGAATACAAGTTTTCGCACAGTTCTGAGAGAAAAAGTTTTATCTTTCTCTCGTATACTCTTCGAAGACTTGTAAAATCGATGCTCGTGAATCTTGCTAGTTTCGATCTAGAACGATGTATCCCGTTGTTTTGAGCCGGAATACAAGTTTTCGCACAGTTCTGAGAGAAAAAGTTTTATCTTTCTCTCGTATCTCTTCGAACACTTGTAAAATCGATGCTCGTGAATCTTGCTAGTTTCTATCTAAAACGATGTATCCCGTTGTTTTGAGCCGGAATATAAGTTTTCGCACAGTTCTGAGAGAAAAAGTTTTATCTTTCTCTCGTGTACTCTTCGAGGACTTGTAAAATCGATGCTCGTGAATCTTGCTAGTTTCGATCTAAAACGATGTATCCCGTTGTTTTGAGCAGGAATACAAGTTTTCGCACAGTTCTGAGAGAAAAAGTTTTATCTTTCTCTCGTATCTCTTCGAACACTTGTAAAATCGATGCTCGTGAATCTTGCTAGTTTCTATCTAAAACGATGTATCCCGTTGTTTTGAGCCGGAATATAAGTTTTCGCACAGTTCTGAGAGAAAAAGTTTTATCTTTCTCTCGTATACTCTTCGAAGACTTGTAAAATCGATGCTCGTGAATCTTGCTAGTTTCGATCTAAAACGATGTATCCCGTTGTTTTGAGCCGGAATACAAGTTTTCGCACAGTTCTGAGAGAAAAAGTTTTATCTTTCTCTCGTATACTCTTCGAAGACTTGTAAAATCGATGCTCGTGAATCTTGCTAGTTTCGATCTAAAACGATGTATCCCGTTGTTTTGAGCCGGAATACAAGTTTTCGCACAGTTCTGAGAGAAAAAGTTTTATCTTTCTCTCGTATACTCTTCGAAGACTTGTAAAATCGATGCTCGTGAATCTTGCTAGTTTCGATCTAAAACGATGTATCCCGTTGTTTTGAGCCGGAATACAAGTTTTCGCACAGTTTTGAGAGAAAAAGTTTTATCTTTCTCTCGTATACTCTTCGAAGACTTGTAAAATCGATGCTCGTGAATCTTGTTAGTTTCGATCTAAAACGATGTATCCCTTTGTTTCGAGCCGGAATACAAGTTTTCGCGCAGTTCTGAGAGAAAACGTTTACACCTTTCTCTCGTATACTCTTCGAAAACTTGTAAAATCGATGCTCGTGAATCTTGCTAGTTTCGATCTAAAACGATGTATCCCGTTGTTTTGAGTCGGAATACAAGTTTTCGCACAGTTCTGAGAGAAAAAGTTTTATCTTTCTCTCGTATACTCTTCGAAGACTTGTAAAATCGATGCTCGTGAATCTTGCTAGTTTCGATCTAAAACGATGTATCCCGTTGTTTTGAGCAGGAATACAAGTTTTCGCACAGTTCTGAGAGAAAACGTTTTATTTTTCTCTCGTATACTCTTCGAAGACTTCTAAAATCGATGCTCGTGAATCTTGCTAGTTTCGATCTAAAACGATGTATCCCGTTGTTTTGAGCCGGAATACAAGTTTTCGCACAGTTCTGAGAGAAAACGTTTTATCTTTCTCTCGTATACTCTTCGAAGGCTTGTAAAATCGATGCTCGTGAATCTTGCTAGTTTCGACCTAGAACGATGTATCCCGTTGTTTTGAGCCGGAATACAAGTTTTCGCACAGTTTTGAGAGAAAAAGTTTTATCTTTCTCTCGTATACTCTTCGAAGACTTGTAAAATCGATGCTCGTGAATCTTGTTAGTTTCGATCTAAAACGATGTATCCCTTTGTTTTGAGCCGGAATACAAGTTTTCGCGCAGTTCTGAGAGAAAACGTTTACACCTTTCTCTCGTTTACTCTTCGAAAACTTGTAAAATCGATGCTCGTGAATCTTGCTAGTTTCGATCTAAAACGATGTATCCCGTTGTTTTGAGCCGGAATACAAGTTTTCGCACAGTTTTGAGAGAAAAAGTTTTATCTTTCTCTCGTATACTCTTCGAAGACTTGTAAAATCGATGCTCGTGAATCTTGTTAGTTTCGATCTAAAACGATGTATCCTTTGTTTTGAGCCGGAATACAAGTTTTCGCGCAGTTCTGAGAGAAAACGTTTACACCTTTCTCTCGTATACTCTTCGAAAACTTGTAAAATCGATGCTCGTGAATCTTGCTAGTTTCGATCTAAAACGATGTATCCGTTGTTTTGAGTCGGAATACAAGTTTTCGCACAGTTCTGAGAGAAAAAGTTTTATCTTTCTCTCGTATACTCTTCGAAGACTTGTAAAATCGATGCTCGTGAATCTTGCTAGTTTCGATCTAAAACGATGTATCCCGTTGTTTTGAGCAGGAATACAGTTTTCGCACAGTTCTGAGAGAAAACGTTTTATTTTTCTCTCGTATACTCTTCGAAGACTTGTAAAATCGATGCTCGTGAATCTTGCTAGTTTCGATCTAAACGATGTATCCCGTTGTTTTGAGCCGGAATACAAGTTTTCGCACAGTTCTGAGAGAAAACGTTTTATCTTTCTCTCGTATACTCTTCGAAGACTTGTAAAATCGATGCTCGTGAATCTTGTTAGTTTCGATCTAAAACGATGTATCCCTTTGTTTTGAGCCGGAATACAAGTTTTCGCGCAGTTCTGAGAGAAAACGTTTACACCTTTCTCTCGTATACTCTTCGAAGACTTGTAAAATCGATGCTCGTGAATCTTGCTAGTTTCGATCTAAAACGATGTATCCCGTTGTTTTGAGCAGGAATACAAGTTTTCGCACAGTTCTGAGAGAAAACGTTTTATTTTTCTCTCGTATACTCTTCGAAGACTTGTAAAATCGATGCTCGTGAATCTTGCTAGTTTCGACCTAGAACGATGTATCCCGTTGTTTTGAGCCGGAATACAAGTTTTCGCACAGTTCTGAGAGAAAAAGTTTACACCGTTCTCTCGTGTACTCTTCGAGGACTTGTAAAATCGATGCTCGTGAATCTTGCTAGTTTCGATCTAAAACGATGTATCCCGTTGTTTTGAGCCGGAATACAAGTTTTCGCACAGTTCTGAGAGAAAAAGTTTTATCTTTCTCTCGTATACTCTTCGAACACTTGTAAAATCGATGCTCGTGAATCTTGCTAGTTTCTATCTAAAACGATGTATCCCGTTGTTTTGAGCCGGAATACAAGTTTTCGCACAGTTCTGAGAGAAAAAGTTTTATCTTTCTCTCGTATACTCTTCGAAGACTTGTAAAATCGATGCTCGTGAATCTTGCTAGTTTCGATCTAAAACGATGTATCCCGTTGTTTTTGAGCCGGAATACAAGTTTTCGCACAGTTCTGAGAGAAAAAGTTTACACCGTTCTCTCGTGTACTCTTCGAGGACTTGTAAAATCGATGCTCGTGAATCTTGCTAGTTTCGATCTAAAACGATGTATCCTGTTGTTTTGAGCCGGAATACAAGTTTTCGCACAGTTCTGAGAGAAAAAGTTTTATCTTTCTCTCGTATACTCTTCGAAGACTTGTAAAATCGATGCTCGTGAATCTTGCTAGTTTCGATCTAAAACGATGTATCCCGTTGTTTTGAGCCGGAATAGAAGTTTTCGCACAGTTCTGAGAGAAAAGTTTACACCGTTCTCTCGTGTACTCTTCGAGGACTTGTAAAATCGATGCTCGTGAATCTTGCTAGTTTCGATCTAAAACGATGTATCCTGTTGTTTTGAGCCGGAATACAAAATTTCGCACAGTTCTGAGAGAAAAAGTTTTATCTTTCTCTCGTATACTCTTCGAAGACTTGTAAAATCGATGCTCGTGAATCTTGCTAGTTTCGATCTAAAACAATGTATCCCGTTGTTTTGAGCCGGAATACAAGTTTTCGCACAGTTCTGAGAGAAAAAGTTTTATCTTTCTCTCGTATACTCTTCGAAGACTTGTAAAATCGATGCTCGTGAATCTTGCTAGTTTCGATCTAAAACGATGTATCCCGTTGTTTTGAGCCGGAATACAAGTTTTCGCACAGTTCTGAGAGAAAACGTTTTATTTTTCTCTCGTATACTCTTCGAAGACTTGTAAAATCGATGCTCGTGAATCTTGCTAGTTTCGACCTAGAACGATGTATCCCGTTGTTTTGAGCCGGAATACAAGTTTTCGCACAGTTCTGAGAGAAAAAGTTTACACCGTTCTCTCGTGTACTCTTCGAGGACTTGTAAAATCGATGCTCGTGAATCTTGCTAGTTTCGATCTAAAACGATGTATCCCTTTGTTTTGAGCCGGAATACAAGTTTTCGCACAGTTCTGAGAGAAAAAGTTTTATCTTTCTCTCGTATACTCTTCGAACACTTGTAAAATCGATGCTCGTGAATCTTGCTAGTTTCTATCTAAAACGATGTATCCCGTTGTTTTGAGCCGGAATACAAGTTTTCGCACAGTTCTGAGAGAAAAAGTTTTATCTTTCTCTCGTATACTCTTCGAAGACTTGTAAAATCGATGCTCGTGAATCTTGCTAGTTTCGATCTAAAACGATGTATCCCGTTGTTTTTAGCCGGAATACAAGTTTTCGCACAGTTCTGAGAGAAAAAGTTTACACCGTTCTCTCGTGTACTCTTCGAGGACTTGTAAAATCGATGCTCGTGAATCTTGCTAGTTTCGATCTAAAACGATGTATCCTGTTGTTTTGAGCCGGAATACAAAATTTCGCACAGTTCTGAGAGAAAAAGTTTTATCTTTCTCTCGTATACTCTTCGAAGACTTGTAAAATCGATGCTCGTGAATCTTGCTAGTTTCGATCTAAAACAATGTATCCCGTTGTTTTGAGCCGGAATACAAGTTTTCGCACAGTTCTGAGAGAAAAAGTTTTATCTTTCTCTCGTATACTCTTCGAAGACTTGTAAAATCGATGCTCGTGAATCTTGCTAGTTTTGATCTAAAACGATGTATCCCGTTGTTTTGAGCCGGAATACAAGTTTTCGCACAGTTCTGAGAGAAAAAGTTTTATCTTTCTCTCGTATACTCTTCGAAGACTTGTAAAATCGATGCTCGTGAATCTTGCTAGTTTCGATCTAAAACGATGTATCCCGTTGTTTTGAGCCGGAATACAAGTTTTCGCACAGTTCTGAGAGAAAAAGTTTACACCGTTCTCTCGTGTACTCTTCGAGGACTTGTAAAATCGATGCTCGTGAATCTTGCTAGTTTCGATCTAAAACGATGTATCCCGTTGTTTTGAGCCGAAATACAAGTTTTCGCACAGTTCTGAGAGAAAATGTTTTATCTTTCTCTCGTATACTCTTCGAAGACTTGTAAAATCGATGCTCGTGAATCTTGCTAGTTTCGATCTAAAACGATGTATCCCGTTGTTTTGAGCCGGAATACAAGTTTTCGCACAGTTCTGAGAGAAAAAGTTTTATCTTTCTCTCGTATACTCTTCGAAGACTTGTAAAATCGATGCTCGTGAATCTTGCTAGTTTCGATCTAAAACGATGTATCCCGTTGTTTTGAGCCGGAATACAAGTTTTCGCACAGTTCTGAGAGAAAAAGTTAACACCGTTCTCTCGTGTACTCTTCGAGGACTTGTAAAATCGATGCTCGTGAATCTTGCTAGTTTCGATCTAAAACGATGTATCCCGTTGTTTTGAGCCGGAATACAAGTTTTCGCACAGTTCTGAGAGAAAAAGTTTACACCTTTCTTTCGTATACTCTTCGAAGACTTGTATTATCGATGCTCGTGAATCTTGCTAGTTTCTATCTAAAACGATGTATCCCGTTTTTTTGAGCCGGAATACAAGTTTTCGCACAGTTCTGAGAGAAAAAGTTTTATCTTTCTCTCGTATACTCTTCGAAGACTTGTAAAATCGATGCTCGTGAATCTTGCTAGTTTCGATCTAGAACGATGTATCCCGTTGTTTTGAGCCGGAATACAAGTTTTCGCACAGTTCTGAGAGAAAAAGTTAACACCGTTCTCTCATGTACTCTTCGAGGACTTGTAAAATCGATGCTCGTGAATCTTGCTAGTTTCGATCTAAAACGATGTATCCCGTTGTTTTGAGCCGGAATACAAGTTTTCGCGCAGTTCTGAGAGAAAAAGTTTACACCTTTCTTTCGTATACTCTTCGAAGACTTGTAATATCGATGCTCGTGAATCTTGCTAGTTTCTATCTAAAACGATGTATACCGTTTTTTTGAGCCGGAATACAAGTTTTCGCACAGTTCTGAGAGAAAAAGTTTTATCTTTCTCTCGTATACTCTTCGAAGACTTGTAAAATCGATGCTCGTGAATCTTGCTAGTTTCGATCTAGAACGATGTATCCCGTTGTTTTGAGCCGGAATACAAGTTTTCGCACTGTTCTGAGAGAAAAAGTTTACACCGTTCTCTCGTGTACTCTTCGAGGACTTGTAAAATCGATGCTCGTGAATCTTGCTAGTTTCAATCTAAAACGATGTATCCCGTTGTTTTGAGCCGGAATACAAGTTTTCGCACAGTTCTGAGAGAAAAAGTTTTATCTTTCTCTCGTATACTCTTCGAACACTTGTAAAATCGATGCTCGTGAATCTTGCTAGTTTCTATCTAAAACGATGTATCCCGATGTTTTGAGCCGGAATACAAGTTTTCGCACAGTTCTGAGAGAAAAAGTTTTATCTTTCTCTCGTATACTCTTCGAAGACTTGTAAAATCGATGCTCGTGAATCTTGCTAGTTTCGATCTAAAACGATGTATCCCGTTGTTTTGAGCCGGAATACAAGTTTTCGCACAGTTCTGAGAGAAAAAGTTTACACCGTTCTCTCGTGTACTCTTCGAGGACTTGTAAAATCGATGCTCGTGAATCTTGCTAGTTTCGATCTAAAACGATGTATCCCGTTGTTTTGAGCCGGAATACAAGTTTTCGCACAGTTCTGAGAGAAAAAGTTTTATCTTTCTCTCGTATACTCTTCGAACACTTGTAAAATCGATGCTCGTGAATCTTGCTAGTTTCTATCTAAAACGATGTATCCCGTTGTTTTGAGCCGGAATACAAGTTTTCGCACAGTTCTGAGAGAAAAAGTTTTATCTTTCTCTCGTATACTCTTCGAAGACTTGTAAAATCGATGCTCGTGAATCTTGCTAGTTTCGATCTAAAACGATGTATCCCGTTGTTTTGAGCCGGAATACAAGTTTTCGCACAGTTCTGAGAGAAAAAGTTTTATCTTTCTCTCGTATACTCTTCGAAGACTTGTAAAATCGATGCTCGTGAATCTTGCTAGTTTCGATCTAAAACGATGTATCCCGTTGTTTTGAGCCGGAATACAAGTTTTCGCACAGTTCTGAGAGAAAAAGTTTACACCGTTCTCTCGTGTACTCTTCGAGGACTTGTAAAATCGATGCTCGTGAATCTTGCTAGTTTCGATCTAAAACGATGTATCCCGTTGTTTTGAGCCGAAATACAAGTTTTCGCACAGTTCTGAGAGAAAAAGTTTTATCTTTCTCTCGTATACTCTTCGAAGACTTGTAAAATCGATGCTCGTGAATCTTGCTAGTTTCGATCTAAAACGATGAATCCCGTTGTTTTGAGCCGGAATACAAGTTTTCGCACAGTTCTGAGAGAAAAAGTTTTATCTTTCTCTCGTATACTCTTCGAAGACTTGTAAAATCGATGCTCGTGAATCTTGCTAGTTTCGATCTAAAACGATGTATCCCGTTGATTTGAGCCGGAATACAAGTTTTCGCACAGTTCTGAGAGAAAAAGTTAACACCGTTCTCTCGTGTACTCTTCGAGGACTTGTAAAATCGATGCTCGTGAATCTTGCTAGTTTCGATCTAAAACGATGTATCCCGTTGTTTTGAGCCGGAATACAAGTTTTCGCGCAGTTCTGAGAGAAAAAGTTTACACCTTTCTTTCGTATACTCTTCGAAGACTTGTAATATCGATGCTCGTGAATCTTGCTAGTTTCGATCTAAAACGATGTATCCCGTTGTTTTGAGCCGGAATACAAGTTTTCGCACAGTTCTGAGAGAAAAAGTTAACACCGTACTCTCGTGTACTCTTCGAGGACTTGTAAAATCGATGCTCGTGAATCTTGCTAGTTTCGATCTAAAACGATGTATCCCGTTGTTTTGAGCCGGAATACAAGTTTTCGCGCAGTTCTGAGAGAAAAAGTTAACACCGTTCTCTCGTGTACTCTTCGAGGACTTGTAAAATCGATGCTCGTGAATCTTGCTAGTTTCGATCTAAAACGATGTATCCCGTTGTTTTCAGCCGGAATACAAGTTTTCGCGCAGTTCTGAGAGAAAAAGTTTACACCTTTCTTTCGTATACTCTTCGAAGACTTGTAATATCGATGCTCGTGAATCTTGCTAGTTTCTATCTAAAACGATGTATCCCGTTTTTTTGAGCCGGAATACAAGTTTTCGCACAGTTCTGAGAGAAAAAGTTTTATCTTTCTCTCGTATACTCTTCGAAGACTTGTAAAATCGATGCTCGTGAATCTTGCTAGTTTCGATCTAGAACGATGTATCCCGTTGTTTTGAGCCGGAATACAAGTTTTCGCACTGTTCTGAGAGAAAAAGTTTACACCGTTCTCTCGTGTACTCTTCGAGGACTTGTAAAATCGATGCTCGTGAATCTTCCTAGTTTCGATCTAAAACGATGTATCCCGTTGTTTTGAGCCGGAATACAAGTTTTCGCACAGTTCTGAGAGAAAAAGTTTTATCTTTCTCTCGTATACTCTTCGAACACTTGTAAAATCGATGCTCGTGAATCTTGCTAGTTTCTATCTAAAACGATGTATCCCGATGTTTTGAGCCGGAATACAAGTTTTCGCACAGTTCTGAGAGAAAAAGTTTTATCTTTCTCTCGTATACTCTTCGAAGACTTGTAAAATCGATGCTCGTGAATCTTGCTAGTTTCGATCTAAAACGATGTATCCCGTTGTTTTGAGCCGGAATACAAGTTTTCGCACAGTTCTGAGAGAAAAAGTTTACACCGTTCTCTCGTGTACTCTTCGAGGACTTGTAAAATCGATGCTCGTGAATCTTGCTAGTTTCGATCTAAAACGATGTATCCCGTTGTTTTGAGCCGGAATACAAGTTTTCGCACAGTTCTGAGAGAAAAAGTTTTATCTTTCTCTCGTATACTCTTCGAACACTTGTAAAATCGATGCTCGTGAATCTTGCTAGTTTCTATCTAAAACGATGTATCCCGTTGTTTTGAGCCGGAATACAAGTTTTCGCACAGTTCTGAGAGAAAAAGTTTTATCTTTCTCTCGTATACTCTTCGAAGACTTGTAAAATCGATGCTCGTGAATCTTGCTAGTTTCGATCTAAAACGATGTATCCCGTTGTTTTGAGCCGGAATACAAGTTTTCGCACAGTTCTGAGAGAAAAAGTTTACACCGTTCTCTCGTGTACTCTTCGAGGACTTGTAAAATCGATGCTCATGAATCTTGCTAGTTTCGATCTAAAACGATGTATCCCGTTGTTTTGAGCCGGAATACAAGTTTTCGCACAGTTCTGAGAGAAAAAGTTTTATCTTTCTCTCGTATACTCTTCGAAGACTTGTAAAATCGATGCTCGTGAATCTTGCTAGTTTCGATCTAAAACGATGTATCCCGTTGTTTTGAGCCGGAATACAAGTTTTCGCACAGTTCAGAGAGAAAAAGTTTTATCTTTCTCTCGTATACTCTTCGAAGACTTGTAAAATCGATGCTCGTGAATCTTGCTAGTTTCGATCTAAAACGATGTATCCCGTTGTTTTGAGCCGGAATACAAGTTTTCGCACAGTTCTGAGAGAAAAAGTTTTATCTTTCTCTCGTATACTCTTCGAAGACTTGTAAAATTGATGCTCGTGAATCTTGCTAGTTTCGATCTAAAACGATGTATCCCGTTGTTTTGAGCCGGAATACAAGTTTTCGCACAGTTCTGAGAGAAAAAGTTAACACCGTTCTCTCGTGTACTCTTCGAGGACTTGTAAAATCGATGCTCGTGAATCTTGCTAGTTTCGACCTAAAACGATGTATCCCGTTGTTTTGAGCCGGAATACAAGTTTTCGCGCAGTTCTGAGAGAAAAAGTTTACACCTTTCTTTCGTATACTCTTCGAAGACTTGTAATATCGATGCTCGTGAATCTTGCTAGTTTCTATCTAAAACTATGTATCCCGTTTTTTTGAGCCGGAATTCAAGTTTTCGCACAGTTCTGAGAGAAAAAGTTTTATCTTTCTCTCGTATACTCTTCGAAGACTTGTAAAATCGATGCTCGTGAATCTTGCTAGTTTCGATCTAGAACGATGTATCCCGTTGTTTTGAGCCGGAATACAAGTTTTCGCACAGTTCTGAGAGAAAAAGTTTACACCGTTCTCTCGTGTACTCTTCGAGGACTTGTAAAATCGATGCTCGTGAATCTTGCTAGTTTCGATCTAAAACGATGTATCCCGTTGTTTTGAGCCGGAATACAAGTTTTCGCACAGTTCTGAGAGAAAAAGTTTTATCTTTCTCTCGTATCTCTTCGAACACTTGTAAAATCGATGCTCGTGAATCTTGCTAGTTTCTATCTAAAACGATGTATCCCGTTGTTTTGAGCCGGAATATAAGTTTTCGCACAGTTCTGAGAGAAAAAGTTTTATCTTTCTCTCGTATACTCTTCGAAGACTTGTAAAATCGATGCTCGTGAATCTTGCTAGTTTCGATCTAAAACGATGTATCCCGTTGTTTTGAGCCGGAATACAAGTTTTCGCACAGTTCTGAGAGAAAAAGTTTTATCTTTCTCTCGTATACTCTTCGAAGACTTGTAAAATCGATGCTCGTGAATCTTGCTAGTTTCGATCTAAAACGATGTATCCCGTTGTTTTGAGCCGGAATACACGTTTTCGCACAGTTCTGAGAGAAAAAGTTTTATCTTTCTCTCGTATACTCTTCGAAGACTTGTAAAATCGATGCTCGTGAATCTTGCTAGTTTCGATCTAAAACGATGTATCCCGTTGTTTTGAGCCGGAATACAAGTTTTCGCACAGTTTTGAGAGAAAAAGTTTTATCTTTCTCTCGTATACTCTTCGAAGACTTGTAAAATCGATGCTCGTGAATCTTGTTAGTTTCGATCTAAAACGATGTATCCCTTTGTTTTGAGCCGGAATACAAGTTTTCGCGCAGTTCTGAGAGAAAACGTTTACACCTTTCTCTCGTATACTCTTCGAAAACTTGTAAAATCGATGCTCGTGAATCTTGCTAGTTTCGATCTAAAACGATGTATCCCGTTGTTTTGAGTCGGAATACAAGTTTTCGCACAGTTCTGAGAGAAAAAGTTTTATCTTTCTCTCGTATACTCTTCGAAGACTTGTAAAATCGATGCTCGTGAATCTTGCTAGTTTCGATCTAAAACGATGTATCCCGTTGTTTTGAGCAGGAATACAAGTTTTCGCACAGTTCTGAGAGAAAACGTTTTATTTTTCTCTCGTATACTCTTCGAAGACTTGTAAAATCGATGCTCGTGAATCTTGCTAGTTTCGATCTAAAACGATGTATCCCGTTGTTTTGAGCCGGAATACAAGTTTTCGCACAGTTCTGAGAGAAAACGTTTTATCTTTCTCTCGTATACTCTTCGAAGACTTGTAAAATCGATGCTCGTGAATCTTGCTAGTTTCGACCTAGAACGATGTATCCCGTTGTTTTGAGCCGGAATACAAGTTTTCGCACAGTTTTGAGAGAAAAAGTTTTATCTTTCTCTCGTATACTCTTCGAAGACTTGTAAAATCGATGCTCGTGAATCTTGTTAGTTTCGATCTAAAACGATGTATCCCTTTGTTTTGAGCCGGAATACAAGTTTTCGCGCAGTTCTGAGAGAAAACGTTTACACCTTTCTCTCGTATACTCTTCGAAAACTTGTAAAATCGATGCTCGTGAATCTTGCTAGTTTCGATCTAAAACGATGTATCCCGTTGTTTTGAGTCGGAATACAAGTTTTCGCACAGTTCTGAAGAAAAAGTTTTATCTTTCTCTCGTATACTCTTCGAAGACTTGTAAAATCGATGCTCGTGAATCTTGCTAGTTTCGATCTAAAACGATGTATCCCGTTGTTTTGAGCCGAAATACAAGTTTTCGCACAGTTCTGAGAGAAAAAGTTTTATCTTTCTCTCGTATACTCTTCGAAGACTTGTAAAATCGATGCTCGTGAATCTTGCTAGTTTCGATCTAAAACAATGTATCCCGTTGTTTTGAGCCGGAATACAAGTTTTCGCACAGTTCTGAGAGAAAAAGTTTTATCTTTCTCTCGTATACTCTTCGAAGACTTGTAAAATCGATGCTCGTGAATCTTGCTAGTTTCGATCTAAAACGATGTATCCCGTTGTTTTGAGCCGGAATACAAGTTTTCGCACAGTTCTGAGAGAAAAAGTTTTATCTTTCTCTCGTATACTCTTCGAAGACTTGTAAAATCGATGCTCGTGAATCTTGCTAGTTTCGATCTAAAACGATGTATCCCGTTGTTTTGAGCCGGAATACAAGTTTTCGCACAGTTCTGAGAGAAAAAGTTTTATCTTTCTCTCGTATACTCTTCGAAGACTTGTAAAATCGATGCTCGTGAATCTTGCTAGTTTCGATCTAAAACGATGTATCCCGTTGTTTGGAGCCGGAATACAAGTTTTCGCACAGTTCTGAGAGAAAAAGTTTACACCGTTCTCTCGTGTACTCTTCGAGGACTTGTAAAATCGATGCTCGTGAATCTTGCTAGTTTCGATCTAAAACGATGTATCCCGTTGTTTTGAGCCGAAATACAAGTTTTCGCACAGTTCTGAGAGAAAAAGTTTTATCTTTCTCTCGTATACTCTTCGAAGACTTGTAAAATCGATGCTCGTGAATCTTGCTAGTTTCGATCTAAAACGATGTATCCCGTTGTTTTGAGCCGGAATACAAGTTTTCGCACAGTTCTGAGAGAAAAAGTTTTATCTTTCTCTCGTATACTCTTCGAAGACTTGTAAAATCGATGCTCGTGAATCTTGCTAGTTTCGATCTTAAACGATGTATCCCGTTGTTTTGAGCCGGAATACAAATTTTCGCACAGTTCTGAGAGAAAAAGTTTACACCGTTCTCTCGTGTACTCTTCGAGGACTTGTAAAATCGATGCTCGTGAATCTTGCTAGTTTCGATCTAAAACGATGTATCCCGTTGTTTTGAGCCGGAATACAAGTTTTCGCACAGTTCTGAGAGAAACAATGTTTTATCTTTCTCTCGTATACTCTTCGAAGACTTGTAAAATCGATGCTCGTGAATCTTGCTAGTTTCGATCTAAAACGATGTATCCCGTTGTTTTGAGCCGGAATACAAGTTTTCGCTCAGTTCTGAGAGAAAAAGTTTTATCTTTCTCTCGTATACTCTTCGAGGACTTGTAAAATCGATGCTCGTGAATCTTGCTAGTTTCTATCTAAAACGATGTATCCAGTTGTTTTGAGCCGGAATACAAGTTTTCGCACAGTTCTGAGAGAAACAATGTTTTATCTTTCTCTCGTATACTCTTCGAAGACTTGTAAAATCGATGCTCGTG
The DNA here is from genome assembly GCF_052857255.1 of Amblyomma americanum. Taxonomy (NCBI): domain Eukaryota; kingdom Metazoa; phylum Arthropoda; class Arachnida; order Ixodida; family Ixodidae; genus Amblyomma; species Amblyomma americanum. The sequence continues at coordinate 46,474 of NW_027526707.1, read as the reverse complement.
AATCTTGCTAGTTTCGATCTAAAACGATGTATCCCGTTGTTTTGAGCCGGAATACAAGTTTTCGCTCAGTTCTGAGAGAAAAAGTTTTATCTTTCTCTCGTATACTCTTCGAGGACTTGTAAAATCGATGCTCGTGAATCTTGCTAGTTTCGATCTAAAACGATGTATCCCGTTGTTTTGAGCCGGAATACAAGTTTTCGCACAGTTCTGAGAGAAAAAGTTTTATCTTTCTCTCGTATACTCTTCGAAGACTTGTAAAATCGATGCTCGTGAATCTTGCTAGTTTCGATCTAAAACGATGTATCCCGTTGTTTTGAGCCGGAATACAAGTTTTCGCACAGTTCTGAGAGAAAAAGTTTTATCTTTCTCTCGTATACTCTTCGAAGACTTGTAAAATCGATGCTCGTGAATCTTGCTAGTTTCGATCTAAAACGATGTATCCCGTTGTTTTGAGCCGGAATACAAGTTTTCGCACAGTTCTGAGAGAAAAAGTTTACACCGTTCTCTCGTGTACTCTTCGAAGACTTGTAAAATCGATGCTCGTGAATCTTGCTAGTTTCGATCTAAAACGATGTATCCCGTTGTTTTGAGCCGGAATACAATTTTTCGCACAGTTCTGAGAGAAAAAGTTTACACCGCTCTCTCGTATACTCTTCGAAGACTTGTAAAATCGATGCTCGTGAATCTTGCTAGTTTCGATCTAAAAAGATGTATCCCGTTGTTTTGAGCCGGAATACAAGTTTTCGCACAGTTCTGAGAGAAAAAGTTTTATCTTTCTCTCGTATACTCTTCGAAGACTTGTAAAATCGATGCTCGTGAATCTTGCTAGTTTCGATCTAAAACGATGTATCCCGTTGTTTTGAGCCGGAATACAAGTTTTCGCACAGTTCTGAGAGAAAAAGTTTTATCTTTCTCTCGTATACTCTTCGAAGACTTGTAAAATCGATGCTCGTGAATCTTGCTAGTTTCGATCTAAAACGATGTATCCCTTTGTTTTGAGCCGGAATACAAGTTTTCGCGCAGTTCTGAGAGAAAACGTTTACACCTTTCTCTCGTATACTCTTCGAAAACTTGTAAAATCGATGCTCGTGAATCTTGCTAGTTTCGATCTAAAACGATGTATCCCGTTGTTTTGAGCCGGAATACAAGTTTTCGCACAGTTCTGAGAGAAAACGTTTTATCTTTCTCTCGTATGCTCTTCGAAGACTTGTAAAATCGATGCTCGTGAATCTTGCTAGTTTCGATCTAGAACGATGTATCCCGTTGTTTTGAGCCGGAATACAAGTTTTCGCACAGTTCTGAGAGAAAAAGTTTTATCTTTCTCTCGTATACTCTTCGAAGATTTGTAAAATCGATGCTCGTGAATCTTGCTAGTTTCGATCTAAAACGATGTATCCCGTTGTTTTGAGCCGGAATACAAGTTTTCGCACAGTTCTGAGAGAAAAAGTTTACACCGTTCTCTCGTGTACTCTTCGAGGACTTGTAAAATCGATGCTCGTGAATCTTGCTAGTTTCGACCTAAAACGATGTATCCCGTTGTTTTGAGCCGGAATACAAGTTTTCGCACAGTTCTGAGAGAAAACGTTTTATTTTTCTCTCGTATACTCTTCGAAGACTTGTAAAATCGATGCTCGTGAATCTTGCTAGTTTCGATCTAAAACGATGTATCCCGTTGTTTTGAGCCGGAATACAAGTTTTCGCACAGTTCTGAGAGAAAACGTTTTATCTTTCTCTCGTATACTCTTCGAAGACTTGTAAAATCGATGCTCGTGAATCTTGCTAGTTTCGACCTAGAACGATGTATCCCGTTGTTTTGAGCCGGAATACAAGTTTTCGCACAGTTTTGAGAGAAAAAGTTTTATCTTTCTCTCGTATACTCTTCGAAGACTTGTAAAATCGATGCTCGTGAATCTTGTTAGTTTCGATCTAAAACGATGTATCCCTTTGTTTTGAGCCGGAATACAAGTTTTCGCGCAGTTCTGAGAGAAAACGTTTACACCTTTCTCTCGTATACTCTTCGAAAACTTGTAAAATCGATGCTCGTGAATCTTGCTAGTTTCGATCTAAAACGATGTATCCCGTTGTTTTGAGTCGGAATACAAGTTTTCGCACAGTTCTGAGAGAAAAAGTTTTATCTTTCTCTCGTATACTCTTCGAAGACTTGTAAAATCGATGCTCGTGAATCTTGCTAGTTTCGATCTAAAACGATGTATCCCTTTGTTTTGAGCCGGAATACAAGTTTTCGCGCAGTTCTGAGAGAAAACGTTTACACCTTTCTCTCGTATACTCTTCGAAAACTTGTAAAATCGATGCTCGTGAATCTTGCTAGTTTCGATCTAAAACGATGTATCCCGTTGTTTTGAGTCGGAATACAAGTTTTCGCACAGTTCTGAGAGAAAAAGTTTTATCTTTCTCTCGTATACTCTTCGAAGACTTGTAAAATCGATGCTCGTGAATCTTGCTAGTTTCGATCTAAAACGATGTATCCCGTTGTTTTGAGCCGGAATACAAGTTTTCGCACAGTTCTGAGAGAAAAAGTTTTATCTTTCTCTCGTATACTCTTCGAAGACTTGTAAAATCGATGCTCGTGAATCTTGCTAGTTTCGATCTAAAACGATGTATCCCGTTGTTTTGAGCCGGAATACAAGTTTTCGCACAGTTCTGAGAGAAAAAGTTTTATCTTTCTCTCGTATACTCTTCGAAGACTTGTAAAATCGATGCTCGTGAATCTTGCTAGTTTCGATCTAAAACGATGTATCCCGTTGTTTGGAGCCGGAATACAAGTTTTCGCACAGTTCTGAGAGAAAAAGTTTACACCGTTCTCTCGTGTACTCTTCGAGGACTTGTAAAATCGATGCTCGTGAATCTTGCTAGTTTCGATCTAAAACGATGTATCCCGTTGTTTTGAGCCGAAATACAAGTTTTCGCACAGTTCTGAGAGAAAAAGTTTTATCTTTCTCTCGTATACTCTTCGAAGACTTGTAAAATCGATGCTCGTGAATCTTGCTAGTTTCGATCTAAAACGATGTATCCCGTTGTTTTGAGCCGGAATACAAGTTTTCGCACAGTTCTGAGAGAAAAAGTTTTATCTTTCTCTCGTATACTCTTCGAAGACTTGTAAAATCGATGCTCGTGAATCTTGCTAGTTTCGATCTTAAACGATGTATCCCGTTGTTTTGAGCCGGAATACAAATTTTCGCACAGTTCTGAGAGAAAAAGTTTACACCGTTCTCTCGTGTACTCTTCGAGGACTTGTAAAATCGATGCTCGTGAATCTTGCTAGTTTCGATCTAAAACGATGTATCCCGTTGTTTTGAGCCGGAATACAAGTTTTCGCACAGTTCTGAGAGAAACAATGTTTTATCTTTCTCTCGTATACTCTTCGAAGACTTGTAAAATCGATGCTCGTGAATCTTGCTAGTTTCGATCTAAAACGATGTATCCCGTTGTTTTGAGCCGGAATACAAGTTTTCGCTCAGTTCTGAGAGAAAAAGTTTTATCTTTCTCTCGTATACTCTTCGAGGACTTGTAAAATCGATGCTCGTGAATCTTGCTAGTTTCTATCTAAAACGATGTATCCAGTTGTTTTGAGCCGGAATACAAGTTTTCGCACAGTTCTGAGAGAAACAATGTTTTATCTTTCTCTCGTATACTCTTCGAAGACTTGTAAAATCGATGCTCGTGAATCTTGCTAGTTTCGATCTAAAACGATGTATCCCGTTGTTTTGAGCCGGAATACAAGTTTTCGCTCAGTTCTGAGAGAAAAAGTTTTATCTTTCTCTCGTATACTCTTCGAGGACTTGTAAAATCGATGCTCGTGAATCTTGCTAGTTTCGATCTAAAACGATGTATCCCGTTGTTTTGAGCCGGAATACAAGTTTTCGCACAGTTCTGAGAGAAAAAGTTTTATCTTTCTCTCGTATACTCTTCGAAGACTTGTAAAATCGATGCTCGTGAATCTTGCTAGTTTCGATCTAAAACGATGTATCCCGTTGTTTTGAGCCGGAATACAAGTTTTCGCACAGTTCTGAGAGAAAAAGTTTTATCTTTCTCTCGTATACTCTTCGAAGACTTGTAAAATCGATGCTCGTGAATCTTGCTAGTTTCGATCTAAAACGATGTATCCCGTTGTTTTGAGCCGGAATACAAGTTTTCGCACAGTTCTGAGAGAAAAAGTTTACACCGTTCTCTCGTGTACTCTTCGAAGACTTGTAAAATCGATGCTCGTGAATCTTGCTAGTTTCGATCTAAAACGATGTATCCCGTTGTTTTGAGCCGGAATACAATTTTTCGCACAGTTCTGAGAGAAAAAGTTTACACCGCTCTCTCGTATACTCTTCGAAGACTTGTAAAATCGATGCTCGTGAATCTTGCTAGTTTCGATCTAAAAAGATGTATCCCGTTGTTTTGAGCCGGAATACAAGTTTTCGCACAGTTCTGAGAGAAAAAGTTTTATCTTTCTCTCGTATACTCTTCGAAGACTTGTAAAATCGATGCTCGTGAATCTTGCTAGTTTCGATCTAAAACGATGTATCCCGTTGTTTTGAGCCGGAATACAAGTTTTCGCACAGTTCTGAGAGAAAAAGTTTTATCTTTCTCTCGTATACTCTTCGAAGACTTGTAAAATCGATGCTCGTGAATCTTGCTAGTTTCGATCTAAAACGATGTATCCCTTTGTTTTGAGCCGGAATACAAGTTTTCGCGCAGTTCTGAGAGAAAACGTTTACACCTTTCTCTCGTATACTCTTCGAAAACTTGTAAAATCGATGCTCGTGAATCTTGCTAGTTTCGATCTAAAACGATGTATCCCGTTGTTTTGAGCCGGAATACAAGTTTTCGCACAGTTCTGAGAGAAAACGTTTTATCTTTCTCTCGTATGCTCTTCGAAGACTTGTAAAATCGATGCTCGTGAATCTTGCTAGTTTCGATCTAGAACGATGTATCCCGTTGTTTTGAGCCGGAATACAAGTTTTCGCACAGTTCTGAGAGAAAAAGTTTTATCTTTCTCTCGTATACTCTTCGAAGACTTGTAAAATCGATGCTCGTGAATCTTGCTAGTTTCGATCTAAAACGATGTATCCCGTTGTTTTGAGCCGGAATACAAGTTTTCGCACAGTTCTGAGAGAAAAAGTTTACACCGTTCTCTCGTGTACTCTTCGAGGACTTGTAAAATCGATGCTCGTGAATCTTGCTAGTTTCGATCTAAAACGATGTATCCCGTTGTTTTGAGCCGGAATACAAGTTTTCGCACAGTTCTGAGAGAAAACGTTTTATTTTTCTCTCGTATACTCTTCGAAGACTTGTAAAATCGATGCTCGTGAATCTTGCTAGTTTCGATCTAAAACGATGTATCCCGTTGTTTTGAGCCGGAATACAAGTTTTCGCACAGTTCTGAGAGAAAACGTTTTATCTTTCTCTCGTATACTCTTCGAAGACTTGTAAAATCGATGCTCGTGAATCTTGCTAGTTTCGACCTAGAACGATGTATCCCGTTGTTTTGAGCCGGAATACAAGTTTTCGCACAGTTTTGAGAGAAAAAGTTTTATCTTTCTCTCGTATACTCTTCGAAGACTTGTAAAATCGATGCTCGTGAATCTTGTTAGTTTCGATCTAAAACGATGTATCCCTTTGTTTTGAGCCGGAATACAAGTTTTCGCGCAGTTCTGAGAGAAAACGTTTACACCTTTCTCTCGTATACTCTTCGAAAACTTGTAAAATCGATGCTCGTGAATCTTGCTAGTTTCGATCTAAAACGATGTATCCCGTTGTTTTGAGTCGGAATACAAGTTTTCGCACAGTTCTGAGAGAAAAAGTTTTATCTTTCTCTCGTATACTCTTCGAAGACTTGTAAAATCGATGCTCGTGAATCTTGCTAGTTTCGATCTAAAACGATGTATCCCGTTGTTTTGAGCCGAAATACAAGTTTTCGCACAGTTCTGAGAGAAAAAGTTTTATCTTTCTCTCGTATACTCTTCGAAGACTTGTAAAATCGATGCTCGTGAATCTTGCTAGTTTCGATCTAAAACAATGTATCCCGTTGTTTTGAGCCGGAATACAAGTTTTCGCACAGTTCTGAGAGAAAAAGTTTTATCTTTCTCTCGTATACTCTTCGAAGACTTGTAAAATCGATGCTCGTGAATCTTGCTAGTTTCGATCTAAAACGATGTATCCCGTTGTTTTGAGCCGGAATACAAGTTTTCGCACAGTTCTGAGAGAAAAAGTTTTATCTTTCTCTCGTATACTCTTCGAAGACTTGTAAAATCGATGCTCGTGAAGCTTGCTAGTTTCGATCTAAAACGATGTATCCCGTTGTTTTGAGCCGGAATACAAGTTTTCGCACAGTTCTGAGAGAAAAAGTTTTATCTTTCTCTCGTATACTCTTCGAAGACTTGTAAAATCGATGCTCGTGAATCTTGCTAGTTTCGATCTAAAACGATGTATCCCGTTGTTTGGAGCCGGAATACAAGTTTTCGCACAGTTCTGAGAGAAAAAGTTTACACCGTTCTCTCGTGTACTCTTCGAGGACTTGTAAAATCGATGCTCGTGAATCTTGCTAGTTTCGATCTAAAACGATGTATCCCGTTGTTTTGAGCCGAAATACAAGTTTTCGCACAGTTCTGAGAGAAAAAGTTTTATCTTTCTCTCGTATACTCTTCGAAGACTTGTAAAATCGATGCTCGTGAATCTTGCTAGTTTCGATCTAAAACGATGTATCCCGTTGTTTTGAGCCGGAATACAAGTTTTCGCACAGTTCTGAGAGAAAAAGTTTTATCTTTCTCTCGTATACTCTTCGAAGACTTGTAAAATCGATGCTCGTGAATCTTGCTAGTTTCGATCTTAAACGATGTATCCCGTTGTTTTGAGCCGGAATACAAATTTTCGCACAGTTCTGAGAGAAAAAGTTTACACCGTTCTCTCGTGTACTCTTCGAGGACTTGTAAAATCGATGCTCGTGAATCTTGCTAGTTTCGATCTAAAACGATGTATCCCGTTGTTTTGAGCCGGAATACAAGTTTTCGCACAGTTCTGAGAGAAACAATGTTTTATCTTTCTCTCGTATACTCTTCGAAGACTTGTAAAATCGATGCTCGTGAATCTTGCTAGTTTCGATCTAAAACGATGTATCCCGTTGTTTTGAGCCGGAATACAAGTTTTCGCTCAGTTCTGAGAGAAAAAGTTTTATCTTTCTCTCGTATACTCTTCGAGGACTTGTAAAATCGATGCTCGTGAATCTTGCTAGTTTCTATCTAAAACGATGTATCCAGTTGTTTTGAGCCGGAATACAAGTTTTCGCACAGTTCTGAGAGAAACAATGTTTTATCTTTCTCTCGTATACTCTTCGAAGACTTGTAAAATCGATGCTCGTGAATCTTGCTAGTTTCGATCTAAAACGATGTATCCCGTTGTTTTGAGCCGGAATACAAGTTTTCGCTCAGTTCTGAGAGAAAAAGTTTTATCTTTCTCTCGTATACTCTTCGAGGACTTGTAAAATCGATGCTCGTGAATCTTGCTAGTTTCTATCTAAAACGATGTATCCAGTTGTTTTGAGCCGGAATACAAGTTTTCGCACAGTTCTGAGAGAAAAAGTTTTACACCGTTCTCTTGTGTACTCTTCGAGGACTTGTAAAATCGATGCTCGTGAATCTTGCTAGTTTCAATCTAAAACGATGTATCCCGTTGTTTTGAGCCGGAATACAAGTTTTCGCGCAGTTCTGAGAGAAAAAGTTTTATCTTTCTCTCGTATACTCTTCGAGGACTTGTAAAATCGATGCTCGTGAATCTTGCTAGTTTCGATCTAAAACGATGTATCCCGTTGTTTTGAGCCGGAATACAAGTTTTCGCACAGTTCTGAGAGAAAAAGTTTTATCTTTCTCTCGTATACTCTTCGAAGACTTGTAAAATCGATGCTCGTGAATCTTGCTAGTTTCGATCTAAAACGATGTATCCCGTTGTTTTGAGCCGGAATACAAGTTTTCGCACAGTTCTGAGAGAAAAAGTTTTATCTTTCTCTCGTATACTCTTCGAAGACTTGTAAAATCGATGCTCGTGAATCTTGCTAGTTTCGATCTAAAACGATGTATCCCGTTGTTTTGAGCCGGAATACAAGTTTTCGCACAGTTCTGAGAGAAAAAGTTTACACCGTTCTCTCGTGTACTCTTCGAAGACTTGTAAAATCGATGCTCGTGAATCTTGCTAGTTTCGATCTAAAACGATGTATCCCGTTGTTTTGAGCCGGAATACAATTTTTCGCACAGTTCTGAGAGAAAAAGTTTACACCGCTCTCTCGTATACTCTTCGAAGACTTGTAAAATCGATGCTCGTGAATCTTGCTAGTTTCGATCTAAAAAGATGTATCCCGTTGTTTTGAGCCGGAATACAAGTTTTCGCACAGTTCTGAGAGAAAAAGTTTTATCTTTCTCTCGTATACTCTTCGAAGACTTGTAAAATCGATGCTCGTGAATCTTGCTAGTTTCGATCTAAAACGATGTATCCCGTTGTTTTGAGCCGGAATACAAGTTTTCGCACAGTTCTGAGAGAAAAAGTTTTATCTTTCTCTCGTATACTCTTCGAAGACTTGTAAAATCGATGCTCGTGAATCTTGCTAGTTTCGATCTAAAACGATGTATCCCTTTGTTTTGAGCCGGAATACAAGTTTTCGCGCAGTTCTGAGAGAAAACGTTTACACCTTTCTCTCGTATACTCTTCGAAAACTTGTAAAATCGATGCTCGTGAATCTTGCTAGTTTCGATCTAAAACGATGTATCCCGTTGTTTTGAGCCGGAATACAAGTTTTCGCACAGTTCTGAGAGAAAACGTTTTATCTTTCTCTCGTATGCTCTTCGAAGACTTGTAAAATCGATGCTCGTGAATCTTGCTAGTTTCGATCTAGAACGATGTATCCCGTTGTTTTGAGCCGGAATACAAGTTTTCGCACAGTTCTGAGAGAAAAAGTTTACACCGTTCTCTCGTGTACTCTTCGAGGACTTGTAAAATCGATGCTCGTGAATCTTGCTAGTTTCGATCTAAAACGATGTATCCCGTTGTTTTGAGCCGGAATACAAGTTTTCGCACAGTTCTGAGAGAAAAAGTTTTATCTTTCTCTCGTATACTCTTCGAACACTTGTAAAATCGATGCTCGTGAATCTTGCTAGTTTCTATCTAAAACGATGTATCCCGTTGTTTTGAGCCGGAATACAAGTTTTCGCACAGTTCTGAGAGAAAAAGTTTTATCTTTCTCTCGTATACTCTTCGAAGACTTGTAAAATCGATGCTCGTGAATCTTGCTAGTTTCGATCTAAAACGATGTATCCCGTTGTTTTGAGCCGGAATACAAGTTTTAGCACAGTTCTGAGAGAAAAAGTTTTATCTTTCTCTCGTATCTCTTCGAACACTTGTAAAATCGATGCTCGTGAATTTTGCTAGTTTCTATCTAAAACGATGTATCCCGTTGTTTTGAGCCGGAATATAAGTTTTCGCACAGTTCTGAGAGAAAAAGTTTTATCTTTCTCTCGTATACTCTTCGAAGACTTGTAAAATCGATGCTCGTGAATCTTGCTAGTTTCGATCTAAAACGATGTATCCCGTTGTTTTGAGCCGGAATACAAGTTTTCGCACAGTTCTGAGAGAAAAAGTTTTATCTTTCTCTCGTATACTCTTCGAAGACTTGTAAAATCGATGCTCGTGAATCTTGCTAGTTTCGATCTAAAACGATGTATCCCGTTGTTTTGAGCCGGAATACACGTTTTCGCACAGTTCTGAGAGAAAAAGTTTTATCTTTCTCTCGTATACTCTTCGAAGACTTGTAAAATCGATGCTCGTGAATCTTGCTAGTTTCGATCTAAAACGATGTATCCCGTTGTTTTGAGCCGGAATACAAGTTTTCGCACAGTTTTGAGAGAAAAAGTTTTATCTTTCTCTCGTATACTCTTCGAAGACTTGTAAAATCGATGCTCGTGAATCTTGTTAGTTTCGATCTAAAACGATGTATCCCTTTGTTTTGAGCCGGAATACAAGTTTTCGCGCAGTTCTGAGAGAAAACGTTTACACCTTTCTCTCGTATACTCTTCGAAAACTTGTAAAATCGATGCTCGTGAATCTTGCTAGTTTCGATCTAAAACGATGTATCCCGTTGTTTTGAGTCGGAATACAAGTTTTCGCACAGTTCTGAGAGAAAAAGTTTTATCTTTCTCTCGTATACTCTTCGAAGACTTGTAAAATCGATGCTCGTGAATCTTGCTAGTTTCGATCTAAAACGATGTATCCCGTTGTTTTGAGCAGGAATACAAGTTTTCGCACAGTTCTGAGAGAAAACGTTTTATTTTTCTCTCGTATACTCTTCGAAGACTTGTAAAATCGATGCTCGTGAATCTTGCTAGTTTCGATCTAAAACGATGTATCCCGTTGTTTTGAGCCGGAATACAAGTTTTCGCACAGTTCTGAGAGAAAACGTTTTATCTTTCTCTCGTATACTCTTCGAAGACTTGTAAAATCGATGCTCGTGAATCTTGCTAGTTTCGACCTAGAACGATGTATCCCGTTGTTTTGAGCCGGAATACAAGTTTTCGCACAGTTTTGAGAGAAAAAGTTTTATCTTTCTCTCGTATACTCTTCGAAGACTTGTAAAATCGATGCTCGTGAATCTTGTTAGTTTCGATCTAAAACGATGTATCCCCTTGTTTTGAGCCGGAATACAAGTTTTCGCGCAGTTCTGAGAGAAAACGTTTACACCTTTCTCTCGTATACTCTTCGAAAACTTGTAAAATCGATGCTCGTGAATCTTGCTAGTTTCGATCTAAAACGATGTATCCCGTTTTTTGAGTCGGAATACAAGTTTTCGCACAGTTCTGAGAGAAAAAGTTTTATCTTTCTCTCGTATACTCTTCGAAGACTTGTAAAATCGATGCTCGTGAATCTTGCTAGTTTCGATCTAAAACGATGTATCCCGTTGTTTTGAGCCGAAATACAAGTTTTCGCACAGTTCTGAGAGAAAAAGTTTTATCTTTCTCTCGTATACTCTTCGAAGACTTGTAAAATCGATGCTCGTGAATCTTGCTAGTTTCGATCTAAAACAATGTATCCCGTTGTTTTGAGCCGGAATACAAGTTTTCGCACAGTTCTGAGAGAAAAAGTTTTATCTTTCTCTCGTATACTCTTCGAAGACTTGTAAAATCGATGCTCGTGAATCTTGCTAGTTTCGATCTAAAACGATGTATCCCGTTGTTTTGAGCCGGAATACAAGTTTTCGCACAGTTCTGAGAGAAAAAGTTTTATCTTTCTCTCGTATACTCTTCGAAGACTTGTAAAATCGATGCTCGTGAATCTTGCTAGTTTCGATCTAAAACGATGTATCCCGTTGTTTTGAGCCGGAATACAAGTTTTCGCACAGTTCTGAGAGAAAAAGTTTTACCTTTCTCTCGTATACTCTTCGAAGACTTGTAAAATCGATGCTCGTGAATCTTGCTAGTTTCGATCTAAAACGATGTATCCCGTTGTTTTGAGCCGGAATACAAGTTTTCGCACAGTTCTGAGAGAAAAAGTTTACACCGTTCTCTCGTGTACTCTTCGAGGACTTGTAAAATCGATGCTCGTGAATCTTGCTAGTTTCGTTCTAAAACGATGTATCCCGTTGTTTTGAGCCGAAATACAAGTTTTCGCACAGTTCTGAGAGAAAAAGTTTTATCTTTCTCTCGTATACTCTTCGAAGACTTGTAAAATCGATGCTCGTGAATCTTGCTAGTTTCGATCTAAAACGATGTATCCCGTTGTTTTGAGCCGGAATACAAGTTTTCGCACAGTTCTGAGAGAAAAAGTTTTATCTTTCTCTCGTATACTCTTCGAAGACTTGTAAAATCGATGCTCGTGAATCTTGCTAGTTTCGATCTTAAACGATGTATCCCGTTGTTTTGAGCCGGAATACAAATTTTCGCACAGTTCTGAGAGAAAAAGTTTACACCGTTCTCTCGTGTACTCTTCGAGGACTTGTAAAATCGATGCTCGTGAATCTTGCTAGTTTCGATCTAAAACGATGTATCCCGTTGTTTTGAGCCGGAATACAAGTTTTCGCACAGTTCTGAGAGAAACAATGTTTTATCTTTCTCTCGTATACTCTTCGAAGACTTGTAAAATCGATGCTCGTGAATCTTGCTAGTTTCGATCTAAAACGATGTATCCCGTTGTTTTGAGCCGGAATACAAGTTTTCGCACAGTTCTGAGAGAAAAAGTTTACACCGTTCTCTCGTGTACTCTTCGAGGACTTGTAAAATCGATGCTCGTGAATCTTGCTAGTTTCGATCTAAAACGATGTATCCCGTTGTTTTGAGCCGGAATACAAGTTTTCGCACAGTTCTGAGAGAAACAATGTTTTATCTTTCTCTCGTATACTCTTCGAAGACTTGTAAAATCGATGCTCGTGAATCTTGCTAGTTTCGATCTAAAACGATGTATCCCGTTGTTTTGAGCCGGAATACAAGTTTTCGCTCAGTTCTGAGAGAAAAAGTTTTATCTTTCTCTCGTATACTCTTCGAGGACTTGTAAAATCGATGCTCGTGAATCTTGCTAGTTTCTATCTAAAACGATGTATCCCGTTGTTTTGAGCCGGAATACAATTTTTCGCACAGTTCTGAGAGAAAAAGTTTACACCGCTCTCTCGTATACTCTTCGAAGACTTGTAAAATCGATGCTCGTGAATCTTGCTAGTTTCGATCTAAAAAGATGTATCCCGTTGTTTTGAGCCGGAATACAAGTTTTCGCACAGTTCTGAGAGAAAAAGTTTTATCTTTCTCTCGTATACTCTTCGAAGACTTGTAAAATCGATGCTCGTGAATCTTGCTAGTTTCGATCTAAAACGATGTATCCCGTTGTTTTGAGCCGGAATACAAGTTTTCGCACAGTTCTGAGAGAAAAAGTTTTATCTTTCTCTCGTATACTCTTCGAAGACTTGTAAAATCGATGCTCGTGAATCTTGCTAGTTTCGATATAAAACGATGTATCCCTTTGTTTTGAGCCGGAATACAAGTTTTCGCGCAGTTCTGAGAGAAAACGTTTACACCTTTCTCTCGTATACTCTTCGAAAACTTGTAAAATCGATGCTCGTGAATCTTGCTAGTTTCGATCTAAAACGATGTATCCCGTTGTTTTGAGCCGGAATACAAGTTTTCGCACAGTTCTGAGAGAAAACGTTTTATCTTTCTCTCGTATACTCTTCGAAGACTTGTAAAATCGATGCTCGTGAATCTTGCTAGTTTCGATCTAGAACGATGTATCCCGTTGTTTTGAGCCGGAATACAAGTTTTCGCACAGTTCTGAGAGAAAAAGTTTACACCGTTCTCTCGTGTACTCTTCGAGGACTTGTAAAATCGATGCTCGTGAATCTTGCTAGTTTCGATCTAAAACGATGTATCCCGTTGTTTTGAGCCGGAATACAAGTTTTCGCACAGTTCTGAGAGAAAAAGTTTTATCTTTCTCTCGTATACTCTTCGAACACTTGTAAAATCGATGCTCGTGAATCTTGCTAGTTTCTATCTAAAACGATGTATCCCGTTGTTTTGAGCCGGAATACAAGTTTTCGCACAGTTCTGAGAGAAAAAGTTTTATCTTTCTCTCGTATACTCTTCGAAGACTTGTAAAATCGATGCTCGTGAATCTTGCTAGTTTCGATCTAAAACGATGTATCCCGTTGTTTTGAGCCGGAATACAAGTTTTAGCACAGTTCTGAGAGAAAAAGTTTACACCGTTCTCTCGTGTACTCTTCGAGGACTTGTAAAATCGATGCTCGTGAATCTTGCTAGTTTCGATCTAAAACGATGTATCCCGTTGTTTTGAGCCGGAATACAAGTTTTCGCACAGTTCTGAGAGAAAAACTTTTATCTTTCTCTCGTATACTCTTCGAAGACTTGTAAAATCGATGCTCGTGAATCTTGCTAGTTTCGATCTAAAACGATGTATTCTGTTGTTTTGAGCCGGAATACAAGTTTTCGCACAGTTCTGAGAGAAAAAGTTTTATCTTTCTCTCGTATACTCTTCGAAGACTTGTAAAATCGATGCTCGTGAATCTTGCTAGTTTCGATCTAAAACGATGTATCCCGTTGTTTTGAGCCGGAATACAAGTTTTCGCACAATTCTGAGAGAAAAAGTTTACACCGTTCTCTCGTGTACTCTTCGAGGACTTGTAAAATCGATGCTCGTGAATCTTGCTAGTTTCGATCTAAAACGATGTATCTAGTTGTTTTGAGCCGGAATACAAGTTTTCGCGCAGTTCTGAGAGAAAAAGTTTACACCTTTCTTTCGTATACTCTTCGAAGACTTGTAATATCGATGCTCGTGAATCTTGCTAGTTTCGATCTAAAACAATGTATCCCGTTGTTTTGAGCCGGAATACAAGTTTTCGCACAGTTCTGAGAGAAAAAGTTTTATCTTTCTCTCGTATACTCTTCGAAGACTTGTAAAATCGATACTCGTGATTCTTGCTAGTTTCGATCTAAAACGATGTATCCCGTTGTTTTGAGCCGGAATACAAGTTTTCGCACAGTTCTGAGAGAAAAAGTTTTCGTGTACTCTTCGAGGACTTGTAAAATCGATGCTCGTGAATCTTGCTAGTTTCGATCTAAAACGATGTATCCCGTTGTTTTGAGCCGGAATACAAGTTTTCGCACAGTTCTGAGAGAAAAAGTTTTATCTTTCTCTCGTTTACTCTTCGAAGACTTGTAAAATCGATGCTCGTGAATCTTGCTAGTTTCGATCTAAAACGATGTATCCCGTTGTTTTGAGCCGGAATACAAGTTTTCGCACAGTTCTGAGAGAAAAAGTTTACACCGTTCTCTCGTGTACTCTTCGAGAACTTGTAAAATCGATGCTCGTGAATCTCTCTAGTTTCGATCTAAAACGATGTATCCCGTTGTTTTGAGCCGGAATACAAGTTTTCGCACAGTACTGAGAGAAAAAGTTTTATCTTTCTCTCGTATACTCTTCGAAGACTTGTAAAATCGATGCTCGTGAATCTTGCTAGTTTCGATCTAAAACGATGTATCCCGTTGTTTTGAGCCGGAATACAAGTTTTCGCACAGTTCTGAGAGAAAAAGTTTTATCTTTCTCTCGTATACTCTTCGAAGACTTGTAAAATTGATGCTCGTGAATCTTGCTAGTGTCGATCTAAAACGATGTATCCCGTTGTTTTGAGCCGGAATACAAGTTTTCGCACAATTCTGAGAGAAAAAGTTTACACCGTTCTCTCGTGTACTCTTCGAGGACTTGTAAAATCGATGCTCGTGAATCTTGCTAGTTTCGATCTAAAACGATGTATCCCGTTGTTTTGAGCCGGAATACAAGTTTTCGCACAGTTCTGAGAGAAAAACTTTTATCTTTCTCTCGTATACTCTTCGAAGACTTGTAAAATCGATGCTCGTGAATCTTGCTAGTTTCGATGTAAAACGATGTATTCTGTTGTTTTGAGCCGGAATACAAGTTTTCGCACAGTTCTGAGAGAAAAAGTTTTATCTTTCTCTCGTATACTCTTCGAAGACTTGTAAAATCGATGCTCGTGAATCTTGCTAGTTTCGATCTAAAACGATGTATCCCGTTGTTTTGAGCCGGAATACAAGTTTTCGCACAATTCTGAGAGAAAACGTTT
Source organism: Amblyomma americanum (assembly GCF_052857255.1). NCBI lineage: Eukaryota > Metazoa > Arthropoda > Arachnida > Ixodida > Ixodidae > Amblyomma > Amblyomma americanum. The sequence continues at coordinate 30,849 of NW_027526707.1, read as the reverse complement.
ACACCGTGCTCTCGTGTACTCTTCGAGGACTTGTAAAATCGATGCTCGTGAATCTTGCTAGTTTCGATCTAAAACGATGTATCTAGTTGTTTTGAGCCGGAATACAAGTTTTCGCGCAGTTCTGAGAGAAAAAGTTTACACCTTTCTTTCGTATACTCTTCGAAGACTTGTAATATCGATGCTCGTGAATCTTGCTAGTTTCGATCTAAAACGATGTATCCCGTTGTTTTGAGCCGGAATACAAGTTTTCGCACAGTTCTGAGAGAAAAAGTTTTATCTTTCTCTCGTATACTCTTCGAAGACTTGTGAAATCGATACTCGTGATTCTTGCTAGTTTCGATCTAAAACGATGTATCCCGTTGTTTTGAGCCGGAATACAAGTTTTCGCACAGTTCTGAGAGAAAAAGTTTTCGTGTACTCTTCGAGGACTTGTAAAATCGATGCTCGTGAATCTTGCTAGTTTCGATCTAAAACGATGTATCCCGTTGTTTTGAGCCGGAATACAAGTTTTCGCACAGTTCTGAGAGAAAAAGTTTTATCTTTCTCTCGTTTACTCTTCGAAGACTTGTAAAATCGATGCTCGTGAATCTTGCTAGTTTCGATCTAAAACGATGTATCCCGTTGTTTTGAGCCGGAATACAAGTTTTCGCACAGTTCTGAGAGAAAAAGTTTACACCGTTCTCTCGTGTACTCTTCGAGGACTTGTAAAATCGATGCTCGTGAATCTCTCTAGTTTCGATCTAAAACGATGTATCCCGTTGTTTTGAGCCGGAATACAAGTTTTCGCACAGTACTGAGAGAAAAAGTTTTATCTTTCTCTCGTATACTCTTCGAAGACTTGTAAAATCGATGCTCGTGAATCTTGCTAGTTTCGATCTAAAACGATGTATCCCGTTGTTTTGAGCCGGAATACAAGTTTTCGCAGAGTTCTGAGAGAAAAAGTTTTATCTTTCTCTCGTATACTCTTCGAAGACTTGTAAAATCGATGCTCGTGAATCTTGCTAGTTTCGATCTAAAACGATGTATCCCGTTGTTTTGAGCCGGAATACAAGTTTTCGCACAATTCTGAGAGAAAAAGTTTACACCGTTCTCTCGTGTACTCTTCGAGGACTTGTAAAATCGATGCTCGTGAATCTTGCTAGTTTCGATCTAAAACAATGTATCCCGTTGTTTTGAGCCGGAATACAAGTTTTCGCGCAGTTCTGAGAGAAAAAGTTTACACCTTTCTTTCGTATACTCTTCGAAGACTTGTAATATCGATGCTCGTGAATCTTGCTAGTTTCTATCTAAAACGATGTATCCCGTTTTTTGAGCCGGAATACAAGTTTTCGCACAGTTCTGAGAGAAAAAGTTTTATCTTTCTCTCGTATACTCTTCGAAGACTTGTAAAATCGATGCTCGTGAATCTTGCTAGTTTCGATCTAAAACGATGTATCCCGTTGTTTTGAGCCGGAATACAAGTTTTCGCACAGTTCTGAGAGAAAAAGTTTACACCGTTCTCTCGTGTACTCTTCGAGGACTTGTAAAATCGATGCTCGTGAATCTTGCTAGTTTCGATCTAAAACGATGTATCCCGTTGTTTTGAGCCGGAATAGAAGTTTTCGCACAGTTCTGAGAGAAAAAGTTTTATTTTTCTCTCGTATACACTTCGAAGACTTGTAAAATCGATGCTCGTGAATCTTGCTAGTTTCGATCTAAAACGATGTATCCCGTTGTTTTGAGCCGGAATACATGTTTTCGCACAGTTCTGAGAGAAAAAGTTTACACTGTTCTCTCGTGTACTCTTCGAGGACTTGTAAAATCGATGCTCGTGAATCTTGCTAGTTTCGATCTAAAACGATGTATCCCGTTGTTTTGAGCCGGAATACAAGTTTTCGCACAGTTCTGAGAGAAAAAGTTTTATCTTTCTCTCGTATACTCTTCGAAGACTTGTAAAATCGATGCCCGTGAATCTTGCTAGTTTCGATCTAAAACGATGTATCCCGTTGTTTTGAGCCGGAATACAAGTTTTCGCACAGTTCTGAGAGAAAAAGTTTACACCGTTCTCTCGTGTACTCTTCGAGGTCTTGTAAAATCGATGCTCGTGAATCTTGCTAGTTTCGATCTAAAACGATGTATCCCGTTGTTTTGAGCCGGAATACAAGTTTTCGCACAGTTCTGAGAGAAAAAGTTTTATTTTTCTCTCGTATACTCTTCGAAGACTTGTAAAATCGATGCTCGTGAATCTTGCTAGTTTCGATCTAAAACGATGTATCCCGTTGTTTTGAGCCGGAATACAAGTTTTCGCACAGTTCTGAGAGAAAAAGTTTACACCGCTCTCTCGTGTACTCTTCGAGGACTTGTAAAATCGATGCTCGTGAATCTTGGTAGTTTCGATCTAAAACGATGTATCCCGTTGTTTTGAGCCGGAATACAAGTTTTCGCACAGTTCTGAGAGAAAAAGTTTTATCTTTCTCTCGTATACTCTTCGAAGACTTGTAAAATCGATGCTCGTGAATCTTGCTAGTTTCGATCTAAAACGATGTATCCCGTTGTTTTGAGCCGGAATACAAGTTTTCGCACAGTTCTGAGAGAAAAAGTTTTATCTTTCTCTCGTATACTCTTCGAAGACTTGTAAAATCGATGCTCGTGAATCTTGCTAGTTTCGATCTAAAACGATGTATCCCGTTGTTTTGAGCCGGAATACAAGTTTTCGCACAGTTCTGAGAGAAAAAGTTTTATCTTTCTCTCGTATACTCTTCGAAGACTTGTAAAATCGATGCTCGTGAATCTTGCTAGTTTCGATCTAAAACGATGTATCCCGTTGTTTTGAGCCGGAATACAAGTTTTCGCACAGTTCTGAGAGAAAAAGTTTACACCGTTCTCTCGTGTACTCTTCGAAGACTTGTAAAATCGATGCTCGTGAATCTTGCTAGTTTCGATCTAAAACGATGTATCTCGTTGTTTTGAGCCGGAATACAATTTTTCGCACAGTTCTGAGAGAAAAAGTTTACACCGCTCTCTCGTATACTCTTCGAAGACTTGTAAAATCGATGCTCGTGAATCTTGCTAGTTTCGATCTAAAACGATGTATCCCGTTGTTTTGAGCCGGAATACAAGTTTTCGCACAGTTCTGAGAGAAAAAGTTTTATCTTTCTCTCGTATACTCTTCGAAGACTTGTAAAATCGATGCTCGTGAATCTTGCTAGTTTCGATCTAAAACGATGTATCCCGTTGTTTTGAGCCGGAATACAAGTTTTCGCACAGTTCTGAGAGAAAAAGTTTTATCTTTCTCTCGTATACTCTTCGAAGACTTGTAAAATCGATACTCGTGATTCTTGCTAGTTTCGATCTAAAACGATGTATCCCGTTGTTTTGAGCCGGAATACAAGTTTTCGCACAGTTCTGAGAGAAAAAGTTTTCGTGTACTCTTCGAGGACTTGTAAAATCGATGCTCGTGAATCTTGCTAGTTTCGATCTAAAACGATGTATCCCGTTGTTTTGAGCCGGAATACAAGTTTTCGCACAGTTCTGAGAGAAAAAGTTTTATCTTTCTCTCGTTTACTCTTCGAAGACTTGTAAAATCGATGCTCGTGAATCTTGCTAGTTTCGATCTAAAACGATGTATCCCGTTGTTTTGAGCCGGAATACAAGTTTTCGCACAGTTCTGAGAGAAAAAGTTTACACCGTTCTCTCGTGTACTCTTCGAGGACTTGTAAAATCGATGCTCGTGAATCTCTCTAGTTTCGATCTAAAACGATGTATCCCGTTGTTTTGAGCCGGAATACAAGTTTTCGCACAGTACTGAGAGAAAAAGTTTTATCTTTCTCTCGTATACTCTTCGAAGACTTGTAAAATCGATGCTCGTGAATCTTGCTAGTTTCGATCTAAAACGATGTATCCCGTTGTTTTGAGCCGGAATACAAGTTTTCGCACAGTTCTGAGAGAAAAAGTTTTATCTTTCTCTCGTATACTCTTCGAAGACTTGTAAAATCGATGCTCGTGAATCTTGCTAGTTTCGATCTAAAACGATGTATCCCGTTCTTTTGAGCCGGAATACAAGTTTTCGCACAATTCTGAGAGAAAAAGTTTACACCGTTCTCTCGTGTACTCTTCGAGGACTTGTAAAATCGATGCTCGTGAATCTTGCTAGTTTCGATCTAAAACAATGTATCCCGTTGTTTTGAGCCGGAATACAAGTTTTCGCGCAGTTCTGAGAGAAAAAGTTTACACCTTTCTTTCGTATACTCTTCGAAGACTTGTAATATCGATGCTCGTGAATCTTGCTAGTTTCTATCTAAAACGATGTATCACGTTTTTTGAGCCGGAATACAAGTTTTCGCACAGTTCTGAGAGAAAAAGTTTTATCTTTCTCTCGTATACTCTTCGAAGACTTGTAAAATCGATGCTCGTGAATCTTGCTAGTTTCGATCTAAAACGATGTATCCCGTTGTTTTGAGCCGGAATACAAGTTTTCGCACAGTTCTGAGAGAAAAAGTTTACACCGTTCTCTCGTGTACTCTTCGAGGACTTGTAAAATCGATGCTCGTGAATCTTGCTAGTTTCGATCTAAAACGATGTATCCCGTTGTTTTGAGCCGGAATAGAAGTTTTCGCACAGTTCTGAGAGAAAAAGTTTTATTTTTCTCTCGTATACACTTCGAAGACTTGTAAAATCGATGCTCGTGAATCTTGCTAGTTTCAATCTAAAACGATGTATCCCGTTGTTTTGAGCCGGAATACATGTTTTCGCACAGTTCTGAGAGAAAAAGTTTACACTGTTCTCTCGTGTACTCTTCGAGGACTTGTAAAATCGATGCTCGTGAATCTTGCTAGTTTCGATCTAAAACGATGTATCCCGTTGTTTTGAGCCGGAATACAAGTTTTCGCACAGTTCTGAGAGAAAAAGTTTTATCTTTCTCTCGTATACTCTTCGAAGACTTGTAAAATCGATGCTCGTGAATCTTGCTAGTTTCGATCTAAAACGATGTATCCCGTTGTTTTGAGCCGGAATACAAGTTTTCGCACAGTTCTGAGAGAAAAAGTTTACACCGTTCTCTCGTGTACTCTTCGAGGTCTTGTAAAATCGATGCTCGTGAATCTTGCTAGTTTCGATCTAAAACGATGTATCCCGTTGTTTTGAGCCGGAATACAAGTTTTCGCACAGTTCTGAGAGAAAAAGTTTTATTTTTCTCTCGTATACTCTTCGAAGACTTGTAAAATCGATGCTCGTGAATCTTGGTAGTTTCGATCTAAAACGATGTATCCCGTTGTTTTGAGCCGGAATACAAGTTTTCGCACAGTTCTGAGAGAAAAAGTTTTATCTTTCTCTCGTATACTCTTCGAAGACTTGTAAAATCGATGCTCGTGAATCTTGCTAGTTTCGATCTAAAACGATGTATCCCGTTGTTTTGAGCCGGAATACAAGTTTTCGCACAGTTCTGAGAGAAAAAGTTTTATCTTTCTCTCGTATACTCTTCGAAGACTTGTAAAATCGATGCTCGTGAATCTTGCTAGTTTCGATCTAAAACGATGTATCCCGTTGTTTTGAGCCGGAATACAAGTTTTCGCACAGTTCTGAGAGAAAAAGTTTTATCTTTCTCTCGTATACTCTTCGAAGACTTGTAAAATCGATGCTCGTGAATCTTGCTAGTTTCGATCTAAAACGATGTATCCCGTTGTTTTGAGCCGGAATACAAGTTTTCGCACAGTTCTGAGAGAAAAAGTTTACACCGTTCTCTCGTGTACTCTTCGAAGACTTGTAAAATCGATGCTCGTGAATCTTGCTAGTTTCGATCTAAAACGATGTATCTCGTTGTTTTGAGCCGGAATACAATTTTTCGCACAGTTCTGAGAGAAAAAGTTTACACCGCTCTCTCGTATACTCTTCGAAGACTTGTAAAATCGATGCTCGTGAATTTTGCTAGTTTCGATCTAAAACGATGTATCCCGTTGTTTTGAGCCGGAATACAAGTTTTCGCACAGTTCTGAGAGAAAAAGTTTTATCTTTCTCTCGTATACTCTTCGAAGACTTGTAAAATCGATGCTCGTGAATCTTGCTAGTTTCGATCTAAAACGATGTATCCCGTTGTTTTGAGCCGGAATACAAGTTTTCGCACAGTTCTGAGAGAAAAAGTTTTATCTTTCTCTCGTATACTCTTCGAAGACTTGTAAAATCGATGCTCGTGAATCTTGCTAGTTTCGATCTAAAACGATGTATCCCGTTGTTTTGAGCCGGAATACAAGTTTTCGCACAGTTCTGAGAGAAAAAGTTAACACCGTTCTCTCGTGTACTCTTCGAGGACTTGTAAAATCGATGCTCGTGAATCTTGCTAGTTTCGATCTAAAACAATGTATCCCGTTGTTTTGAGCCGGAATACAAGTTTTCGCACAGTTTTGAGAGAAAAAGTTTTATCTTTCTCTCGTACACTCTTCGAAGACTTGTAAAATCGATGCTCGTGAATCTTGCTAGTTTCGATCTAAAACGATGTATCCCTTTGTTTTGAGCCGGAATACAAGTTTTCGCGCAGTTCTGAGAGAAAACGTTTACACCTTTCTCTCGTATACTCTTCGAAAACTTGTAAAATCGATGCTCGTGAATCTTGCTAGTTTCGATCTAAAACGATGTATCCCGTTGTTTTGAGCCGGAATACAAGTTTCGCACAGTTCTGAGAGAAAACGTTTTATCTTTCTCTCGTATACTCTTCGAAGACTTGTAAAATCGATGCTCGTGAATCTTGCTAGTTTCGATCTAGAACGATGTATCCCGTTGTTTCGAGCCGGAATACAAGTTTTCGCACAGTTCTGAGAGAAAAAGTTTACACCGTTCTCTCGTGTACTCTTCGAGGACTTGTAAAATCGATGCTCGTGAATCTTGCTAGTTTCGATCTAAAACGATGTATCCCGTTGTTTTGAGCCGGAATACAAGTTTTCGCACAGTTCTGAGAGAAAAAGTTTTATCTTTCTCTCGTATACTCTTCGAACACTTGTAAAATCGATGCTCGTGAATCTTGCTAGTTTCTATCTAAAACGATGTATCCCGTTGTTTTGAGCCGGAATACAAGTTTTCGCACAGTTCTGAGAGAAAAAGTTTTATCTTTCTCTCGTATACTCTTCGAAGACTTGTAAAATCGATGCTCGTGAATCTTGCTAGTTTCGATCTAAAACGATGTATCCCGTTGTTTTGAGCCGGAATACAAGTTTTAGCACAGTTCTGAGAGAAAAAGTTTACACCGTTCTCTCGTGTACTCTTCGAGGACTTGTAAAATCGATGCTCGTGAATCTTGCTAGTTTCGATCTAAAACGATGTATCCCGTTGTTTTGAGCCGGAATACAAGTTTTCGCACAGTTCTGAGAGAAAAACTTTTATCTTTCTCTCGTATACTCTTCGAAGACTTGTAAAATCGATGCTCGTGAATCTTGCTAGTTTCGATCTAAAACGATGTATTCTGTTGTTTTGAGCCGGAATACAAGTTTTCGCACAGTTCTGAGAGAAAAAGTTTTATCTTTCTCTCGTATACTCTTCGAAGACTTGTAAAATCGATGCTCGTGAATCTTGCTAGTTTCGATCTAAAACGATGTATCCCGTTGTTTTGAGCCGGAATACAAGTTTTCGCACAATTCTGAGAGAAAAAGTTTACACCGTTCTCTCGTGTACTCTTCGAGGACTTGTAAAATCGATGCTCGTGAATCTTGATAGTTTCGATCTAAAACGATGTATCTAGTTGTTTTGAGCCGGAATACAAGTTTTCGCGCAGTTCTGAGAGAAAAAGTTTACACCTTTCTTTCGTATACTCTTCGAAGACTTGTAATATCGATGCTCGTGAATCTTGCTAGTTTCTATCTAAAACGATGTATCCCGTTTTTTTGAGCCGGAATACAAGTTTTCGCACAGTTCTGAGAGAAAAAGTTTTATCTTTCTCTCGTATACTCTTCGAAGACTTGTAAAATCGATGCTCGTGAATCTTGCTAGTTTCGATCTAGAACGATGTATCCCGTTGTTTTGAGCCGGAATACAAGTTTTCGCACAGTTCTGAGAGAAAAAGTTTACACCGTTCTCTCGTGTACTCTTCGAGGACTTGTAAAATCGATGCTCGTGAATCTTGCTAGTTTCGATCTAAAACGATGTATCCCGTTGTTTTGAGCCGGAATACAAGTTTTCGCACAGTTCTGAGAGAAAAAGTTTTATCTTTCTCTCGTATACTCTTCGAACACTTGTAAAATCGATGCTCGTGAATCTTGCTAGTTTCTATCTAAAACGATGTATCCCGTTGTTTTGAGCCGGAATACAAGTTTTCGCACAGTTCTGAGAGAAAAAGTTTTATCTTTCTCTCGTATACTCTTCGAAGACTTGTAAAATCGATGCTCGTGAATCTTGCTAGTTTCGATCTAAAACGATGTATCCCGTTGTTTTGAGCCGGAATACAAGTTTTCGCACAGTTCTGAGAGAAAAAGTTTACACCGTTCTCTCGTGTACTCTTCGAGGACTTGTAAAATCGATGCTCGTGAATCTTGCTAGTTTCGATCTAAAACGATGTATCCCGTTGTTTTGAGCCGGAATACAAGTTTTCGCACAGTTCTGAGAGAAAAAGTTTTATCTTTCTCTCGTATACTCTTCGAACACTTGTAAAATCGATGCTCGTGAATCTTGCTAGTTTCTATCTAAAACGATGTATCCCGTTGTTTTGAGCCGGAATACAAGTTTTCGCACAGTTCTGAGAGAAAAAGTTTTATCTTTCTCTCGTATACTCTTCGAAGACTTGTAAAATCGATGCTCGTGAATCTTGCTAGTTTCGATCTAAAACGATGTATCCCGTTGTTTTGAGCCGGAATACAAGTTTTCGCACAGTTCTGAGAGAAAAAGTTTACACCGTTCTCTCGTGTACTCTTCGAGGACTTGTAAAATCGATGCTCGTGAATCTTGCTAGTTTCGATCTAAAACGATGTATCCCGTTGTTTTGAGCCGGAATACAAGTTTTCGCACAGTTCTGAGAGAAAAAGTTTTATCTTTCTCTCGTATACTCTTCGAAGACTTGTAAAATCGATGCTCGTGAATCTTGCTAGTTTCGATCTAAAACGATGTATCCCGTTGTTTTGAGCCGGAATACAAGTTTTCGCACAGTTCTGAGAGAAAAAGTTTTATCTTTCTCTCGTATACTCTTCGAAGACTTGTAAAATCGATGCTCGTGAATCTTGCTAGTTTCGATCTAAAACGATGTATCCCGTTGTTTTGAGCCGGAATACAAGTTTTCGCACAGTTCTGAGAGAAAAAGTTTTATCTTTCTCTCGTATACTCTTCGAAGACTTGTAAAATCGATGCTCGTGAATCTTGCTAGTTTCGATCTAAAACGATGTATCCCGTTGTTTTGAGCCGGAATACAAGTTTTCGCACAGTTCTGAGAGAAAAAGTTAACACCGTTCTCTCGTGTACTCTTCGAGGCCTTGTAAAATCGATGCTCGTGAATCTTGCTAGTTTCGATCTAAAACGATGTATCCCGTTGTTTTGAGCCGGAATACAAGTTTTCGCGCAGTTCTGAGAGAAAAAGTTTACACCTTTCTTTCGTATACTCTTCGAAGACTTGTAATATCGATGCTCGTGAATCTTGCTAGTTTCTATCTAAAACGATGTATCCCGTTTTTTTGAGCCGGAATACAAGTTTTCGCACAGTTCTGAGAGAAAAAGTTTTATCTTTCTCTCGTATACTCTTCGAAGACTTGTAAAATCGATGCTCGTGAATCTTGCTAGTTTCGATCTAGAACGATGTATCCCGTTGTTTTGAGCCGGAATACAAGTTTTCGCACAGTTCTGAGAGAAAAAGTTTTATCTTTCTCTCGTATCTCTTCGAACACTTGTAAAATCGATGCTCGTGAATCTTGCTAGTTTCTATCTAAAACGATGTATCCCGTTGTTTTGAGCCGGAATATAAGTTTTCGCACAGTTCTGAGAGAAAAAGTTTTATCTTTCTCTCGTGTACTCTTCGAGGACTTGTAAAATCGATGCTCGTGAATCTTGCTAGTTTCGATCTAAAACGATGTATCCCGTTGTTTTGAGCAGGAATACAAGTTTTCGCACAGTTCTGAGAGAAAAAGTTTTATCTTTCTCTCGTATCTCTTCGAACACTTGTAAAATCGATGCTCGTGAATCTTGCTAGTTTCTATCTAAAACGATGTATCCCGTTGTTTTGAGCCGGAATATAAGTTTTCGCACAGTTCTGAGAGAAAAAGTTTTATCTTTCTCTCGTATACTCTTCGAAGACTTGTAAAATCGATGCTCGTGAATCTTGCTAGTTTCGATCTAAAACGATGTATCCCGTTGTTTTGAGCCGGAATACAAGTTTTCGCACAGTTCTGAGAGAAAAAGTTTTATCTTTCTCTCGTATACTCTTCGAAGACTTGTAAAATCGATGCTCGTGAATCTTGCTAGTTTCGATCTAAAACGATGTATCCCGTTGTTTTGAGCCGGAATACAAGTTTTCGCACAGTTCTGAGAGAAAAAGTTTTATCTTTCTCTCGTATACTCTTCGAAGACTTGTAAAATCGATGCTCGTGAATCTTGCTAGTTTCGATCTAAAACGATGTATCCCGTTGTTTTGAGCCGGAATACAAGTTTTCGCACAGTTTTGAGAGAAAAAGTTTTATCTTTCTCTCGTATACTCTTCGAAGACTTGTAAAATCGATGCTCGTGAATCTTGTTAGTTTCGATCTAAAACGATGTATCCCTTTGTTTTGAGCCGGAATACAAGTTTTCGCGCAGTTCTGAGAGAAAACGTTTACACCTTTCTCTCGTATACTCTTCGAAAACTTGTAAAATCGATGCTCGTGAATCTTGCTAGTTTCGATCTAAAACGATGTATCCCGTTGTTTTGAGTCGGAATACAAGTTTTCGCACAGTTCTGAGAGAAAAAGTTTTATCTTTCTCTCGTATACTCTTCGAAGACTTGTAAAATCGATGCTCGTGAATCTTGCTAGTTTCGATCTAAAACGATGTATCCCGTTGTTTTGAGCAGGAATACAAGTTTTCGCACAGTTCTGAGAGAAAACGTTTTATTTTTCTCTCGTATACTCTTCGAAGACTTGTAAAATCGATGCTCGTGAATCTTGCTAGTTTCGATCTAAAACGATGTATCCCGTTGTTTTGAGCCGGAATACAAGTTTTCGCACAGTTCTGAGAGAAAACGTTTTATCTTTCTCTCGTATACTCTTCGAAGACTTGTAAAATCGATGCTCGTGAATCTTGCTAGTTTCGACCTAGAACGATGTATCCCGTTGTTTTGAGCCGGAATACAAGTTTTCGCACAGTTTTGAGAGAAAAAGTTTTATCTTTCTCTCGTATACTCTTCGAAGACTTGTAAAATCGATGCTCGTGAATCTTGTTAGTTTCGATCTAAAACGATGTATCCCTTTGTTTTGAGCCGGAATACAAGTTTTCGCGCAGTTCTGAGAGAAAACGTTTACACCTTTCTCTCGTTTACTCTTCGAAAACTTGTAAAATCGATGCTCGTGAATCTTGCTAGTTTCGATCTAAAACGATGTATCCCGTTGTTTGAGCCGGAATACAAGTTTTCGCACAGTTTGAGAGAAAAGTTTTATCTTTCTCTCGTATACTCTTCGAAGACTTGTAAAATCGATGCTCGTGAATCTTGTTAGTTTCGATCTAAAACGATGTATCCTTTGTTTTGAGCCGGAATACAAGTTTTCGCGCACTTCTGAGAGAAAACGTTTACACCTTTCTCTCGTATACTCTTCGAAGACTTGTAAAATCGATGCTCGTGAATCTTGCTAGTTCGATCTAAAACGATGTATCCCGTTGTTTTGAGTCGGAATACAAGTTTTCGCACAGCTCTGAGAGAAAAAGTTTATCTTTCTCTCGTATACTCTTCGAAGACTTGTAAAATCGATGCTCGTGAATCTTGCTAGTTTCGATCTAAAACGATGTATCCCGTTGTTTTGAGCAGGAATACAAGTTTTCGCACAGTTCTGAGAGAAAACGTTTTATTTTTCTCTCGTATACTCTTCGAAGACTTGTAAAATCGATGCTCGTGAATCTTGCTAGTTTCGATCTAAAACGATGTATCCCGTTGTTTTGAGCCGGAATACAAGTTTTCGCACAGTTCTGAGAGAAAACGTTTTATCTTTCTCTCGTATACTCTTCGAAGACTTGTAAAATCGATGCTCGTGAATCTTGCTAGTTTCGACCTAAAACGATGTATCCCGTTGTTTTGAGCCGGAATACAAGTTTTCGCACAGTTTTGAGAGAAAAAGTTTTATCTTTCTCTCGTATACTCTTCGAAGACTTGTAAAATCGATGCTCGTGAATCTTGTTAGTTTCGATCTAAAACGATGTATCCCTTTGTTTTGAGCCGGAATACAAGTTTTCGCGCAGTTCTGAGAGAAAACGTTTACACTTTCTCTCGTATACTCTTCGAAGACTTGTAAAATCGATGCTCGTGAATCTTGCTAGTTTCGATCTAAAACGATGTATCCCGTTGTTTTGAGCAGGAATACAAGTTTTCGCACAGTTCTGAGAGAAAACGTTTTATTTTTCTCTCGTATACTCTTCGAAGACTTGTAAAATCGATGCTCGTGAATCTTGCTAGTTTCGACCTAGAACGATGTATCCCGTTGTTTTGAGCCGGAATACAAGTTTTCGCACAGTTCTGAGAGAAAAAGTTTACACCGTTCTCTCGTGTACTCTTCGAGGACTTGTAAAATCGATGCTCGTGAATCTTGCTAGTTTCGATCTAAAACGATGTATCCCGTTGTTTTGAGCCGGAATACAAGTTTTCGCACAGTTCTGAGAGAAAAAGTTTTATCTTTCTCTCGTATACTCTTCGAACACTTGTAAAATCGATGCTCGTGAATCTTGCTAGTTTCTATCTAAAACGATGTATCCCGTTGTTTTGAGCCGGAATACAAGTTTTCGCACAGTTCTGAGAGAAAAAGTTTTATCTTTCTCTCGTATACTCTTCGAAGACTTGTAAAATCGATGCTCGGAATCTTGCTAGTTTCGATCTAAAACAATGTATCCCGTTGTTTTGAGCCGGAATACAAGTTTTCGCACAGTTCTGAGAGAAAAAGTTTACACCGTTCTCTCGTGTACTCTTCGAGGACTTGTAAAATCGATGCTCGTGAATCTTGCTAGTTTCGATCTAAAACGATGTATCCTGTTGTTTTGAGCCGGAATACAAGTTTTCGCACAGTTCTGAGAGAAAAAGTTTTATCTTTCTCTCGTATACTCTTCGAAGACTTGTAAAATCGATGCTCGTGAATCTTGCTAGTTTCGATCTAAAACGATGTATCCCGTTGTTTTGAGCCGGAATAGAAGTTTTCGCACAGTTCTGAGAGAAAAAGTTTACACCGTTCTCTCGTGTACTCTTCGAGGACTTGTAAAATCGATGCTCGTGAATCTTGCTAGTTTCGATCTAAAACGATGTATCCTGTTGTTTTGAGCCGGAATACAAAATTTCGCACAGTTCTGAGAGAAAAAGTTTTATCTTTCTCTCGTATACTCTTCGAAGACTTGTAAAATCGATGCTCGTGAATCTTGCTAGTTTCGATCTAAAACAATGTATCCCGTTGTTTTGAGCCGGAATACAAGTTTTCGCACAGTTCTGAGAGAAAAAGTTTTATCTTTCTCTCGTATACTCTTCGAAGACTTGTAAAATCGATGCTCGTGAATCTTGCTAGTTTCGATCTAAAACGATGTATCCCGTTGTTTTGAGCCGGAATACAAGTTTTCGCACAGTTCTGAGAGAAAACGTTTTATTTTTCTCTCGTATACTCTTCGAAGACTTGTAAAATCGATGCTCGTGAATCTTGCTAGTTTCTACCTAGAACGATGTATCCCGTTGTTTTGAGCCGAATACAAGTTTTCGCACAGTTCTGAGAGAAAAAGTTTACACCGTTCTCTCGTGTACTCTTCGAGACTTGTAAAATCGATGCTCGTGAATCTTGCTAGTTTCGATCTAAAACGATGTATCCCGTTGTTTTGAGCCGGAATACAAGTTTTCGCACAGTTCTGAGAGAAAAAGTTTTATCTTTCTCTCGTATACTCTTCGAACACTTGTAAAATCGATGCTCGTGAATCTTGCTAGTTTCTATCTAAAACGATGTATCCGTTGTTTTGAGCCGGAATACAAGTTTTCGCACAGTTCTGAGAGAAAAAGTTTTATCTTTCTCTCGTATACTCTTCGAAGACTTGTAAAATCGATGCTCGTGAATCTTGCTAGTTTCGATCTAAAACGATGTATCCCGTTGTTTTGAGCCGGAATACAAGTTTTCGCACAGTTCTGAGAGAAAAAGTTTACACCGTTCTCTCGTGTACTCTTCGAGACTTGTAAAATCGATGCTCGTGAATCTTGCTAGTTTCGATCTAAAACGATGTATCCTGTTGTTTTGAGCCGGAATACAAAATTTCGCACAGTTCTGAGAGAAAAAGTTTTATCTTTCTCTCGTATACTCTTCGAAGACTTGTAAAATCGATGCTCGTGAATCTTGCTAGTTTCGATCTAAAACAATGTATCCCGTTGTTTTGAGCCGGAATACAAGTTTTCGCACAGTTCTGAGAGAAAAAGTTTATCTTTCTCTCGTATACTCTTCGAAGACTTGTAAAATCGATGCTCGTGAATCTTGCTAGTTTCGATCTAAAACGATGTATCCGTTGTTTTGAGCCGGAATACAAGTTTTCGCACAGTTCTGAGAGAAAAAGTTAACACCGTTCTCTCGTGTACTCTTCGAGGACTTGTAAAATCGATGCTCGTGAATCTTGCTAGTTTCGATCTAAAACGATGTATCCCGTTGTTTTGAGCCGGAATACAAGTTTTCGCACAGTTCTGAGAGAAAAAGTTTACACCTTTCTTTCGTATACTCTTCGAAGACTTGTAATATCGATGCTCGTGAATCTTGCTAGTTTCTATCTAAAACGATGTATCCCGTTTTTTTGAGCCGGAATACAAGTTTTCGCACAGTTCTGAGAGAAAAAGTTTTATCTTTCTCTCGTATACTCTTCGAAGACTTGTAAAATCGATGCTCGTGAATCTTGCTAGTTTCGATCTAGAACGATGTATCCGTTGTTTTGAGCCGGAATACAAGTTTTCGCACAGTTCTGAGAGAAAAAGTTAACACCGTTCTCTCATGTACTCTTCGAGGACTTGTAAAATCGATGCTCGTGAATCTTGCTAGTTTCGATCTAAAACGATGTATCCCGTTGTTTTGAGCCGAATACAAGTTTTCGCACAGTTCTGAGAGAAAAAGTTTACACCGTTCTCTCGTGTACTCTTCGAGACTTGTAAAATCGATGCTCGTGAATCTTGCTAGTTTCTATCTAAAACGATGTATCCCGTTGTTTTGAGCCGGAATACAAGTTTTCGCACAGTTCTGAGAGAAAAAAAATTACACCGTTCTCTCGTGTACTCTTCGAGACTTGTAAAATCGATGCTCGTGAATCTTGCTAGTTTCGATCTAGAACGATGTATCCCGTTGTTTTGAGCCGGAATACAAGTTTTCGCACTGTTCTGAGAGAAAACGTTTACACCGTTCTCTCGTGTACTCTTCGAGGACTTGTAAAATCGATGCTCGTGAATCTTGCTAGTTTCGATCTAAAACGATGTATCCCGTTGTTTTGAGCCGGAATACAAGTTTTCGCACAGTTCTGAGAGAAAAAGTTTTATCTTTCTCTCGTATACTCTTCGAACACTTGTAAAATCGATGCTCGTGAATCTTGCTAGTTTCTATCTAAAACGATGTATCCCGATGTTTTGAGCCGGAATACAAGTTTTCGCACAGTTCTGAGAGAAAAAGTTTTATCTTTCTCTCGTATACTCTTCGAAGACTTGTAAAATCGATGCTCGTGAATCTTGCTAGTTTCGATCTAAAACGATGTATCCCGTTGTTTTGAGCCGAAATACAAGTTTTCGCCCAGTTCTGAGAGAAAAAGTTTTATCTTTCTCTCGTATACTCTTCGAAGACTTGTAAAATCGATGCTCGTGAATCTTGCTAGTTTCGATCTAAAACGATGTATCCCGTTGTTTTGAGCCGGAATACAAGTTTTCGCACAGTTCTGAGAGAAAAAGTTAACACCGTTCTCTCGTGTACTCTTCGAGGACTTGTAAAATCGATGCTCGTGAATCTTGCTAGTTTCGATCTAAAACGATGTATCCCGTTGTTTTGAGCCGGAATACAAGTTTTCGCGCAGTTCTGAGAGAAAAAGTTTACAACCTTTCTTTCGTATACTCTTCGAAGACTTGTAATATCGATGCTCGTGAATCTTGCTAGTTTCGATCTAAAACGATGTATCCCGTTGTTTTGAGCCGGAATACAATTTTTCGCACTGTTCTGAGAGAAAAAGTTAACACCGTACTCTCGTGTACTCTTCGAGGACTTGTAAAATCGATGCTCGTGATCTTGCTAGTTTCGATCTAAAACGATGTATCCCGTTGTTTTGAGCCGGAATACAAGTTTTCGCGCAGTTCTGAGAGAAAAAGTTAACACCGTTCTCTCGTGTACTCTTCGAGGACTTGTAAAATCGATGCTCGTGAATCTTGCTAGTTTCGATCTAAAACGATGTATCCCGTTGTTTTCAGCCGGAATACAAGTTTTCGCGCAGTTCTGAGAGAAAAAGTTTACACCTTTCTTCGTATACTCTTCGAAGACTTGTAAAATCGATGCTCGTGAATCTTGCTAGTTTCTATCTAAAACGATGTATCCCGTTTTTTTGAGCCGGAATACAAGTTTTCGCACAGTTCTGAGAGAAAAAGTTTTATCTTTCTCTCGTATACTCTTCGAAGACTTGTAAAATCGATGCTCGTGAATCTTGCTAGTTTCGATCTAGAACGATGTATCCCGTTGTTTTGAGCCGGAATACAAGTTTTCGCACTGTTCTGAGAGAAAAAGTTTACACCGTTCTCTCGTGTACTCTTCGAGGACTTGTAAAATCGATGCTCGTGAATCTTGCTAGTTCGATCTAAAACGATGTATCCCGTTGTTTTGAGCCGGAATACAAGTTTTCGCACAGTTCTGAGAGAAAAAGTTTATCTTTCTCTCGTATACTCTTCGAACACTTGTAAAATCGATGCTCGTGAATCTTGCTAGTTTCTATCTAAAACGATGTATCCCGTTGTTTTGAGCCGGAATACAAGTTTTCGCACAGTTCTGAGAGAAAAAGTTTTATCTTTCTCTCGTATACTCTTCGAAGACTTGTAAAATCGATGCTCGTGAATCTTGCTAGTTTCGATCTAAAACGATGTATCCCGTTGTTTTGAGCCGGAATACAAGTTTTCGCACAGTTCTGAGAGAAAAAGTTTACACCGTTCTCTCGTGTACTCTTCGAGACTTGTAAAATCGATGCTCGTGAATCTTGCTAGTTTCGATCTAAAACGATGTATCCCGTTGTTTTGAGCCGGAATACAAGTTTTCGCACAGTTCTGAGAGAAAAAGTTTTATCTTTCTCTCGTATACTCTTCGAAGACTTGTAAAATCGATGCTCGTGAATCTTGCTAGTTTCGATCTAAAACGATGTATCCCGTTGTTTTGAGCCGGAATACAAGTTTTCGCACAGTTCTGAGAGAAAAAGTTTTATCTTTCTCTCGTATACTCTTCGAAGACTTGTAAAATCGATGCTCGTGAATCTTGCTAGTTTCGATCTAAAACGATGTATCCCGTTGTTTTGAGCCGGAATACAAGTTTTCGCACAGTTCTGAGAGAAAAAGTTTTATCTTTCTCTCGTATACTCTTCGAAGACTTGTAAAATCGATGCTCGTGAATCTTGCTAGTTTCGATCTAAAACGATGTATCCCGATGTTTTGAGCCGGAATACAAGTTTTCGCACAGTTCTGAGAGAAAAAGTTAACACCGTTCTCTCGTGTACTCTTCGAGGACTTGTAAAATCGATGCTCGTGAATCTTGCTAGTTTCGATCTAAAACGATGTATCCCGTTGTTTTGAGCCGGAATACAAGTTTTCGCGCAGTTCTGAGAGAAAAAGTTTACACCTTTCTTTCGTATACTCTTCGAAGACTTGTAATATCGATGCTCGTGAATCTTGCTAGTTTCTATCTAAAACGATGTATCCCGTTTTTTTGAGCCGGAATTCAAGTTTTCGCACAGTTCTGAGAGAAAAAGTTTTATCTTTCTCTCGTATACTCTTCGAAGACTTGTAAAATCGATGCTCGTGAATCTTGCTAGTTTCGATCTAAACGATGTATCCCGTTGTTTTGAGCCGGAATACAAGTTTTCGCACAGTTCTGAGAGAAAAAGTTTTATCTTTCTCTCGTATCTCTTCGAACACTTGTAAAATCGATGCTCGTGAATCTTGCTAGTTTCTATCTAAAACGATGTATCCCGTTGTTTTGAGCCGGAATATAAGTTTTCGCACAGTTCTGAGAGAAAAAGTTTTATCTTTCTCTCGTATACTCTTCGAAGACTTGTAAAATCGATGCTCGTGAATCTTGCTAGTTTCGATCTAAAACGATGTATCCCGTTGTTTTGAGCCGGAATACAAGTTTTCGCACAGTTCTGAGAGAAAAAGTTTTATCTTTCTCTCGTATACTCTTCGAAGACTTGTAAAATCGATGCTCGTGAATCTTGCTAGTTTCGATCTAAAACGATGTATCCCGTTGTTTTGAGCCGGAATACACGTTTTCGCAACAGTTCTGAGAGAAAAAGTTTTATCTTTCTCTCGTATACTCTTCGAAGACTTGTAAAATCGATGCTCGTGAATCTTGCTAGTTTCGATCTAAAACGATGTATCCCGTTGTTTTGAGCCGGAATACAAGTTTTCGCACAGTTTGAGAGAAAAAAGTTTTATCTTTCTCTCGTATACTCTTCGAAGACTTGTAAAATCGATGCTCGTGAATCTTGTTAGTTTCGATCTAAAACGATGTATCCCTTTGTTTTGAGCCGGAATACAAGTTTTCGCGCAGTTCTGAGAGAAAACGTTTACACCTTTCTCTCGTATACTCTTCGAAAACTTGTAAAATCGATGCTCGTGAATCTTGCTAGTTTCGATCTAAAACGATGTATCCCGTTGTTTTGAGTCGGAATACAAGTTTTCGCACAGTTCTGAGAGAAAAAGTTTTATCTTTCTCTCGTATACTCTTCGAAGACTTGTAAAATCGATGCTCGTGAATCTTGCTAGTTTCGATCTAAAACGATGTATCCCGTTGTTTTGAGCAGGAATACAAGTTTTCGCACAGTTCTGAGAGAAAACGTTTTATTTTTCTCTCGTATACTCTTCGAAGACTTGTAAAATCGATGCTCGTGAATCTTGCTAGTTTCGATCTAAAACGATGTATCCCGTTGTTTTGAGCCGGAATACAAGTTTTCGCACAGTTCTGAGAGAAAACGTTTTATCTTCTCTCGTATACTCTTCGAAGACTTGTAAAATCGATGCTCGTGAATCTTGCTAGTTTCGACCTAGAACGATGTATCCCGTTGTTTTGAGCCGGAATACAAGTTTTCGCACAGTTTTGAGAGAAAAAGTTTTATCTTTCTCTCGTATACTCTTCGAAGACTTGTAAAATCGATGCTCGTGAATCTTGTTAGTTTCGATCTAAAACGATGTATCCCTTTGTTTTGAGCCGGAATACAAGTTTTCGCGCAGTTCTGAGAGAAAACGTTTACACCTTTCTCTCGTATACTCTTCGAAAACTTGTAAAATTGATGCTCGTGAATCTTGCTAGTTTCGATCTAAAACGATGTATCCCGTTGTTTTGAGTCGGAATACAAGTTTTCGCACAGTTCTGAGAGAAAAAGTTTTATCTTTCTCTCGTATACTCTTCGAAGACTTGTAAAATCGATGCTCGTGAATCTTGCTAGTTTCGATCTAAAACGATGTATCCCGTTGTTTTGAGCAGGAATACAAGTTTTCGCACAGTTCTGAGAGAAAACGTTTTATTTTCTCTCGTATACTCTTCGAAGACTTGTAAAATCGATGCTCGTGAATCTTGCTAGTTTCGATCTAAAACGATGTATCCCGTTGTTTGAGCCGGAATACAAGTTTTCGCACAGTTCTGAGAGAAAACGTTTATCTTTCTCTCGTATACTCTTCGAAGACTTGTAAAATCGATGCTCGTGAATCTTGCTAGTTTCGACCTAGAACGATGTATCCCGTTGTTTTGAGCCGGAATACAAGTTTTCGCACAGTTCTGAGAGAAAAAAGTTACACCGTTCTCTCGTGTACTCTTCGAGGACTTGTAAAATCGATGCTCGTGAATCTTGCTAGTTTCGATCTAAAACGATGTATCCCGTTGTTTTGAGCCGGAATACAAGTTTTCGCACAGTTCTGAGAGAAAAAGTTTTATCTTTCTCTCGTATACTCTTCGAACACTTGTAAAATCGATGCTCGTGAATCTTGCTAGTTTCTATCTAAAACGATGTATCCCGTTGTTTTGAGCCGGAATACAAGTTTTCGCACAGTTCTGAGAGAAAAAGTTTTATCTTTCTCTCGTATACTCTTCGAAGACTTGTAAAATCGATGCTCGTGAATCTTGCTAGTTTCGATCTAAAACGATGTATCCCGTTGTTTTGAGCCGGAATACAAGTTTTCGCACAGTTCTGAGAGAAAAAGTTTACACCGTTTTCTCGTGTACTCTTCGAGGACTTTTAAAATCGATGCTCGTGAATCTTGCTAGTTTCGATCTAAAACGATGTATCCTGTTGTTTTGAGCCGGAATACAAAATTTCGCACAGTTCTGAGAGAAAAAGCTTTATCTTTCTCTCGTATACTCTTCGAAGACTTGTAAAATCGATGCTCGTGAATCTTGCTAGTTTCGATCTAAAACAATGTATCCCGTTGTTTTGAGCCGGAATACAAGTTTTCGCACAGTTCTGAGAGAAAAAAGTTTTATCTTTCTCTCGTATACTCTTCGAAGACTTGTAAAATCGATGCTCGTGAATCTTGCTAGTTTCGATCTAAAACGATGTATCCCGTTGTTTTGAGCCGGAATACAAGTTTTCGCACAGTTCTGAGAGAAAAAGTTTTATCTTTCTCTCGTATACTCTTCGAAGACTTGTAAAATCGATGCTCGTGAATCTTGCTAGTTTCGATCTAAAACGATGTATCCCGTTGTTTTGAGCCGGAATACAAGTTTTCGCACAGTTCTGAGAGAAAAAGTTTTATCTTTCTCTCGTATACTCTTCGAAGACTTGTAAAATCGATGCTCGTGAATCTTGCTAGTTTCGATCTAAAACGATGTATCCCGTTGTTTTGAGCCGGAATACAAGTTTTCGCACAGTTCTGAGAGAAAAAGTTTACACCGTTCTCTCGTGTACTCTTCGAGACTTGTAAAACCGATGCTCGTGAATCTTGCTAGTTTCGATCTAAAACGATGTATCCCGTTGTTTTGAGCGAAATACAAGTTTTCGCACAGTTCTGAGAGAAAAAGTTTTATCTTTCTCTCGTATACTCTTCGAAGACTTGTAAAATCGATGCTCGTGAATCTTGCTAGTTTCGATCTAAAACGAATGTATCCCGTTGTTTTGAGCCGGAATACAAGTTTTCGCACAGTTCTGAGAGAAAAAGTTAACACCGTTCTCTCGTGTACTCTTCGAGGACTTGTAAAATCGATGCTCGTGAATCTTGCTAGTTTCGATCTAAAACGATGTATCCCGTTGTTTTGAGCCGGAATACAAGTTTTCGCGCAGTTCTGAGAGAAAAAGTTTACACCTTTCTTTCGTATACTCTTCGAAGACTTGTAATATCGATGCTCGTGAATCTTGCTAGTTTCTATCTAAAACGATGTATCCCGTTTTTTTGAGCCGGAATTCAAGTTTTCGCACAGTTCTGAGAGAAAAAGTTTTATCTTTCTCTCGTATACTCTTCGAAGACTTGTAAAATCGATGCTCGTGAATCTTGCTAGTTTCGATCTAGAACGATGTATCCCGTTGTTTTGAGCCGGAATACAAGTTTTCGCACAGTTCTGAGAGAAAAAGTTTACACCGTTCTCTCGTGTACTCTTCGAGGACTTGTAAAATCGATGCTCGTGAATCTTGCTAGTTTCGATCTAAAACGATGTATCCCGTTTGTTTTGAGCCGGAATACAAGTTTTCGCACAGTTCTGAGAGAAAAAGTTTTATCTTTCTCTCGTATCTCTTCGAACACTTGTAAAATCGATGCTCGTGAATCTTGCTAGTTTCGATCTAAAAACGATGTATCCCGTTGTTTTGAGCCGGAATACAAGTTTTCGCACAGTTTTGAGAGAAAAAGTTTTATCTTTCTCTCGTATACTCTTCGAAGACTTGTAAAATCGATGCTCGTGAATCTTGTTAGTTCGATCTAAAACGATGTATCCCTTTGTTTTGAGCCGGAATACAAGTTTTCGCGCAGTTCTGAGAGAAAACGTTTACACCTTTCTCTCGTTACTCTTCGAAAACTTGTAAAATCGATGCTCGTGAATCTTGCTAGTTTCGATCTAAAACGATGTATCCCGTTGTTTTGAGTCGGAATACAAGTTTTCGCACAGTTCTGAGAGAAAAAGTTTTATCTTTCTCTCGTATACTCTTCGAAGACTTGTAAAATCGATGCTCGTGAATCTTGCTAGTTTCGATCTAAAACGATGTATCCCGTTGTTTTGAGCAGGAATACAAGTTTTCGCACAGTTCTGAGAGAAAACGTTTTATTTTTCTCTCGTATACTCTTCAAAGACTTGTAAAATCGATGCTCGTGAATCTTGCTAGTTTCGATCTAAAACGATGTATCCCGTTGTTTTGAGCCGGAATACAAGTTTTCGCACAGTTCTGAGAGAAAACTTTTATCTTTCTCTCGTATACTCTTCGAAGACTTGTAAAATCGATGCTCGTGAATCTTGCTAGTTTCGACCTAGAACGATGTATCCCGTTGTTTTGAGCCGGAATACAAGTTTTCGCACAGTTTTGAGAGAAAAAGTTTTATCTTTCTCTCGTATACTCTTCGAAGACTTGTAAAATCGATGCTCGTGAATCTTGTTAGTTTCGATCTAAAACGATGTATCCCTTTGTTTTGAGCCGGAATACAAGTTTTCGCGCAGTTCTGAGAGAAAACGTTTACACCTTTCTCTCGTATACTCTTCGAAAACTTGTAAAATTGATGCTCGTGAATCTTGCTAGTTTCGATCTAAAACGATGTATCCCGTTGTTTTGAGTCGGAATACAAGTTTTCGCACAGTTCTGAGAGAAAAAGTTTTATCTTTCTCTCGTATACTCTTCGAAGACTTGTAAAAATCGATGCTCGTGAATCTTGCTAGTTTCGATCTAAAACGATGTATCCCGTTGTTTTGAGCAGGAATACAAGTTTTCGCACAGTTCTGAGAGAAAACGTTTTATTTTCTCTCGTATACTCTTCGAGACTTGTAAAATCGATGCTCGTGAATCTTGCTAGTTTCGATCTAAAACGATGTATCCCGTTGTTTTTGAGCCGGAATACAAGTTTTCGCACAGTTCTGAGAGAAAACGTTTTATCTTTCTCTCGTATACTCTTCGAAGACTTGTAAAATCGATGCTCGTGAATCTTGCTAGTTTCGACCTAGAACGATGTATCCCGTTGTTTTGAGCCGGAATACAAGTTTTCGCACAGTTCTGAGAGAAAAAGTTTACACCGTTCTCTCGTGTACTCTTCGAGGACTTGTAAAATCGATGCTCGTGAATCTTGCTAGTTTCGATCTAAAACGATGTATCCCGTTGTTTTGAGCCGGAATACAAGTTTTCGCACAGTTCTGAGAGAAAAAGTTTTATCTTTCTCTCGTATACTCTTCGAACACTTGTAAAATCGATGCTCGTGAATCTTGCTAGGTTTCTATCTAAAACAATGTATCCGTTGTTTTGAGCCGGAATACAAGTTTTCGCACAGTTCTGAGAGAAAAAGTTTTATCTTTCTCTCGTATACTCTTCGAAGACTTGTAAAATCGATGCTCGTGAATCTTGCTAGTTTCGATCTAAAACGATGTATCCCGTTGTTTTGAGCCGGAATACAAGTTTTCGCACAGTTCTGAGAGAAAAAGTTTACACCGTTTTCTCGTGTACTCTTCGAGGACTTTTAAAATCGATGCTCGTGAATCTTGCTAGTTTCGATCTAAAACGATGTATCCTGTTGTTTTGAGCCGGAATACAAAATTTCGCACAGTTCTGAGAGAAAAAGTTTATCTTTCTCTCGTATACTCTTCGAAGACTTGTAAAATCGATGCTCGTGAATCTTGCTAGTTTCGATCTAAAACAATGTATCCCGTTGTTTTGAGCCGGAATACAAGTTTTCGCACAGTTCTGAGAGAAAAAGTTTTATCTTTCTCTCGTATACTCTTCGAAGACTTGTAAAATCGATGCTCGTGAATCTTGCTAGTTCGATCTAAAACGATGTATCCCGTTGTTTTGAGCCGGAATACAAGTTTTCGCACAGTTCTGAGAGAAAAAGTTTTATCTTTCTCTCGTATACTCTTCGAAGACTTGTAAAATCGATGCTCGTGAATCTTGCTAGTTTCGATCTAAAACGATGTATCCCGTTGTTTTGAGCCGGAATACAAGTTTTCGCACAGTTCTGAGAGAAAAAGTTTTATCTTTCTCTCGTATACTCTTCGAAGACTTGTAAAATCGATGCCTCGTGAATCTTGCTAGTTTCGATCTAAAACGATGTATCCCGTTGTTTTGAGCCGGAATACAAGTTTTCGCACAGTTCTGAGAGAAAAAGTTTACACCGTTCTCTCGTGTACTCTTCGAGGACTTGTAAAATCGATGCTCGTGAATCTTGCTAGTTTCGATCTAAAACGATGTATCCCGTTGTTTTGAGCCGAAATACAAGTTTTCGCACAGTTCTGAGAGAAAAAGTTTTATCTTTCTCTCGTATACTCTTCGAAGACTTGTAAAATCGATGCTCGTGAATCTTGCTAGTTTCGATCTAAAACAATGTATCCCGTTGTTTTGAGCCGGAATACAAGTTTTCGCACAGTTCTGAGAGAAAAAGTTTTATCTTTCTCTCGTATACTCTTCGAAGACTTGTAAAATCGATGCTCGTGAATCTTGCTAGTTTCGATCTAAAACGATGTATCCCGTTGTTTTGAGCCGGAATACAAGTTTTCGCACAGTTCTGAGAGAAAAAGTTTTATCTTTCTCTCGTATACTCTTCGAGACTTGTAAAATCGATGCTCGTGAATCTTGCTAGTTTCGATCTAAAACGATGTATCCCGTTGTTTTGAGCCGGAATACAAGTTTTCGCACAGTTCTGAGAGAAAAAGTTTTATCTTTCTCTCGTATACTCTTCGAAGACTTGTAAAATCGATGCTCGTGAATCTTGCTAGTTTCGATCTAAAACGATGTATCCCGTTGTTTTGAGCCGGAATACAAGTTTTTCGCACAGTTCTGAGAGAAAAGTTTCCACTGTTCTCTCGTGTACTCTTCGAGGACTTGTAAAATCGATGCTCGTGAATCTTGCTAGTTTCGATCTAAAACGATGTATCCCGTTGTTTTGAGCCGAAATACAAGTTTTCGCACACTTCTGAGAGAAAAAGTTTTATCTTTCTCTCGTATACTCTTCGAAGACTTGTAAAATCGATGCCTCGTGAATCTTGCTAGTTTCGATCTAAAACGATGTATCCCGTTGTTTTGAGCCGGAATACAAGTTTTCGCACAGTTCTGAGAGAAAACGTTTTATTTTTCTCTCGTATACTCTTCGAAGACTTGTAAAATCGATGCTCGTGAATCTTGCTAGTTTCGATCTAAAACGATGTATCCCGTTGTTTTGAGCCGGAATACAAGTTTTCGCACAGTTCTGAGAGAAAACGTTTTATCTTTCTCTCGTATACTCTTCGAAGACTTGTAAAATCGATGCTCGTGAATCTTGCTAGTTTCGACCTAGAACGATGTATCCCGTTGTTTTGAGCCGGAATACAAGTTTTCGCACAGTTCTGAGAGAAAAAGTTTACACCGTTCTCTCGTGTACTCTTCGAGGACTTGTAAAATCGATGCTCGTGAATCTTGCTAGTTTCGATCTAAAACGATGTATCCCGTTGTTTTGAGCCGGAATACAAGTTTTCGCACAGTTCTGAGAGAAAAAGTTTTATCTTTCTCTCGTATACTCTTCGAACACTTGTAAAATCGATGCTCGTGAATCTTGCTAGTTTCTATCTAAAACAATGTATCCCGTTGTTTTGAGCCGGAATACAAGTTTTCGCACAGTTCTGAGAGAAAAAGTTTTATCTTTCTCTCGTATACTCTTCGAAGACTTGTAAAATCGATGCTCGTGAATCTTGCTAGTTTCGATCTAAAACGATGTATCCCGTTGTTTTGAGCCGGAATACAAGTTTTCGCACAGTTCTGAGAGAAAAAGTTTACAACCGTTTTCTCGTGTACTCTTCGAGGACTTTTAAAATCGATGCTCGTGAATCTTGCTAGTTTCGATCTAAAACGATGTATCCTGTTGTTTTGAGCCGGAATACAAAATTTCGCACAGTTCTGAGAGAAAAAGTTTTATCTTTCTCTCGTATACTCTTCGAAGACTTGTAAAATCGATGCTCGTGAATCTTGCTAGTTTCGATCTAAAAACATGTATCCGTTGTTTTGAGCCGGAATACAAGTTTTCGCACAGTTCTGAGAGAAAAAGTTTTATCTTTCTCTCGTATACTCTTCGAAGACTTGTAAATCGATGCTCGTGAATCTTGCTAGTTTCGATCTAAAACGATGTATCCCGTTGTTTTGAGCCGGAATACAAGTTTTCGCACAGTTCTGAGAGAAAAAGTTTTATCTTTCTCTCGTATACTCTTCGAAGACTTGTAAAATCGATGCTCGTGAATCTTGCTAGTTTCGATCTAAAACGATGTATCCCGTTGTTTTGAGCCGGAATACAAGTTTTCGCACAGTTCTGAGAGAAAAAGTTTTATCTTTCTCTCGTATACTCTTCGAAGACTTGTAAAATTGATGCTCGTGAATCTTGCTAGTTTCGATCTAAAACGATGTATCCCGTTGTTTTGAGCCGGAATACAAGTTTTCGCACAGTTCTGAAGAAAAAGTTTACAACGTTCTCCTCGTGTACTCTTCGAGGACTTGTAAAATCGATGCTCGTGAATCTTGCTAGTTTCGATCTAAAACGATGTATCCGTTGTTTTGAGCCGAAATACAAGTTTTCGCACAGTTCTGAGAGAAAAGTTTTATCTTTCTCTCGTATACTCTTCGAAGACTTGTAAAATCGATGCTCGTGAATCTTGCTAGTTTCGATCTAAAACAATGTATCCCGTTGTTTTGAGCCGGAATACAAGTTTTCGCACAGTTCTGAGAGAAAAAGTTTTATCTTTCTCTCGTATACTCTTCGAAGACTTGTAAAATCGATGCTCGTGAATCTTGCTAGTTTCGATCTAAAACGATGTATCCCGTTGTTTTGAGCCGGATACAAGTTTTCGCACAGTTCTGAGAGAAAAAGTTTTAATCTTTCTCTCGTATACTCTTCGAAGACTTGTAAAATCGATGCTCGTGAATCTTGCTAGTTTCGATCTAAAACGATGTATCCCGTTGTTTTGAGCCGGAATACAAGTTTTCGCACAGTTCTGAGAGAAAAAGTTTATCTTTCTCTCGTATACTCTTCGAAGACTGTAAAATCGATGCTCGTGAATCTTGCTAGTTTCGATCTAAACGATGTATCCCGTTGTTTTGAGCCGGAATACAAGTTTTCGCACAGTTCTGAGAGAAAAAAGTTTACACCGTTCTCTCGTGTACTCTTCGAGACTTGTAAAATCGATGCTCGTGAATCTTGCTAGTTTCGATCTAAAACGTGTATCCCGTTGTTTTGAGCCGAAATACAAGTTTCGCACACTTCTGAGAGAAAAAGTTTTATCTTTCTCTCGTATACTCTTCGAAGACTTGTAAAATCGATGCTCGTGAATCTTGCTAGTTTCGATCTAAAACGATGTATCCCGTTGTTTTGAGCCGGAATACAAGTTTCGCACAGTTCTGAGAGAAAAAGTTTTATCTTTCTCTCGTATACTCTTCGAAGACTTGTAAAATCGATGCTCGTGAATCTTGCTAGTTTCGATCTAAACGATGTATCCCGTTGTTTGAGCCGGAATACAAATTTTCGCACAGTTCTGAGAGAAAAAGTTAACACCGTTCTCTCGTGTACTCTTCGAGGACTTGTAAAATCGATGCTCGTGAATCTTGCTAGTTTCGATCTAAAACGATGTATCCCGTTGTTTTGAGCCGGAATACAAGTTTTCGCACAGTTCTGAGAGAAAAAGTTTTATCTTTCTCTCGTATACTCTTCGAAGACTTGTAAAATCGATGCTCGTGAATCTTGCTAGTTTCGATCTAAAACGATGTATCCCGTTGTTTTGAGCCGGAATACAAGTTTTCGCACAGTTCTGAGAGAAAAAGTTTACACCGTTCTCTCGTGTACTCTTCGAGGACTTGTAAAATCGATGCTCGTGAATCTTGCTAGTTTCGATCTAAAACGATGTATCCCGTTGTTTTGAGCCGGAATACAAGTTTTCGCACAGTTCTGAGAGAAAAAGTTTTATCTTTCTCTCGTATACTCTTCGAACACTTGTAAAATCGATGCTCGTGAATCTTGCTAGTTTCTATCTAAAACGATGTATCCCGTTGTTTTGAGCCGGAATATAAGTTTTCGCACAGTTCTGAGAGAAAAAGTTTTATCTTTCTCTCGTATACTCTTCGAAGACTTTGTAAAATCGATGCTCGTGAATCTTGCTTAGTTTCGATCTAAAACGATGTATCCCGTTGTTTTGAGCCGGAATACAAGTTTTCGCACAGTTCTGAGAGAAAACGTTTTATCTTTCTCTCGTATACTCTTCGAAGGACTTGTAAAATCGATGCTCGTGAATCTTGCTAGTTTCGACCTAGAACGACGTATCCCGTTGTTTTGAGCCGGAATACAAGTTTTCGCACAGTTCTCGAGAGAAAAAGTTTTACACCGTTCTCTCGTGTACTCTTCGAGACTTGTAAAATCGATGCTCGTGAATCTTGCTAGTTTCGATCTAAAACGATGTATCCCGTGTTTGAGCCGGAATACAAGTTTTCGCACAGTTCTGAGAGAAAAAGTTTATCTTTCTCTCGTATACTCTTCGAAAACTTGTAAAATCGATGCTCGTGAATCTTGCTAGTTTCTATCTAAAACGATGTATCCCGTTGTTTTGAGCCGGAATACAAGTTTTCGCACAGTTCTGAGAGAAAAAGTTTTATCTTTCTCTCGTATACTCTTCGAAGACTTGTAAAATCGATGCTCGTGAATCTTGCTATTTTCGATCTAAAACGATGTATCCGTTGTTTTGAGCCGGAATACAAGTTTTCGCACAGTTCTGAGAGAAAAGTTTTATCTTTCTCTCGTATACTCTTCGAAGACTTGTAAAATCGATGCTCGTGAATCTTGCTAGTTTCGATCTTAAACGATGTATCCCGTTGTTTTGAGCCGGAATACAAATTTTCGCACAGTTCTGAGAGAAAAAGTAACACCGTTCTCTCGTGTACTCTTCGAGGACTTGTAAAATCGATGCTCGTGAATCTTGCTAGTTTCGATCTAAAACGATGTATCCCGTTGTTTTGAGCCGGAATACAAGTTTTCGCACAGTTCTGAGAGAAAAAGTTTTATCTTTCTCTCGTATACTCTTCGAAGACTTGTAAAATCGATGCTCGTGAATCTTGCTAGTTTCGATCTAAAACGATGTATCCCGTTGTTTTGAGCCGGAATACAAGTTTTCGCACAGTTCTGAGAGAAAAAGTTTACACCGTTCTCTCGTGTACTCTTCGAGACTTGTAAAATCGATGCTCGTGAATCTTGCTAGTTTCGATCTAAAACGATGTATCCCGTTGTTTTGAGCCGAAATACAAGTTTTCGCACAGTTCTGAGAGAAAAAGTTTTATCTTTCTCTCGTATACTCTTCGAAGACTTGTAAAATCGATGCTCGTGAATCTTGCTAGTTTCGATCTAAAACGATGTATCCCGTTGTTTGAGCCGGAATACAAGTTTTCGCACAGTTCTGAGAGAAAAAGTTTTATCTTTCTCTCGTATACTCTTCGAAGACTTGTAAAATCGATGCTCGTGAATCTTGCTAGTTTCGATCTTAAACGATGTATCCCGTTGTTTTGAGCCGGAATACAATTTTCGCACAGTTCTGAGAGAAAAAGTTAACACCGTTCTCTCGTGTACTCTTCGAGACTTGTAAAATCGATGCTCGTGAATCTTGCTAGTTTCGATCTAAAACGATGTATCCGTTGTTTGAGCCGAATACAAGTTTTCGCGCAGTTCTGAGAGAAAAAGTTTACACCTTTCTTCGTATACTCTTCGAAGACTTGTAATATCGATGCTCGTGAATCTTGCTAGTTTCTATCTAAAACGATGTATCCCGTTTTTTTTGAGCCGATACAAGTTTTCGCACAGTTCTGAGAGAAAAAGTTTAATCGTTCTCTCGTATACTCTTCGAAGACTTGTAAAATCGATGCTCGTGAATCTTGCTAGTTCGATCTAGAACGATGTATCCCGTTGTTTTGAGCCGGAATACAAGTTTTCGCACAGTTCTGAGAGAAAAAGTTTACTCGTTCTCCTCGTGTACTCTTCGAGACCTTTGTAAAATCGATGCTCGTGAATCTTGTGGCTAGTTTTCGATCTAAAACATGTATCCGTTGTTTTGAGCGGAATACACGTTTTCGCACAGTTCTGAGAGAAAAAGTTTTATCTTTCTCTCGTATACTCTTCGAAGACTTGTAAAATCGATGCTCGTGAATCTTGCTAGTTTCGATCTAAAACGATGTATCCCGTTGTTTTGAGCCGGAATACAAGTTTCGCACAGTTTTGAGAGAAAAAGTTTATATACTTTCTCTCGTATACTCTTCGAAGACTTGTAAAATCGATGCTCGTGAATCTGTTAGTTTCGATCTAAAACGATGTATCCCTTTGTTTTGAGCCGGAATACAAGT
>NW_027526706.1:0-125729 GCF_052857255.1 Amblyomma americanum | reverse complement strand
GGGTTTTGCAAGTGTCCGTGTGATACGCGTCAAATCTTTTTCTCCCATAACTGCCCGAAAATCATGTATTCTTGCCTAAAACAACGAAACAAGCAATTTTAGACCGGAACAATTTAATTCTGAACACACCGGTTTTACAAGTGTCCTTGTGATACGCGTCAAAACTTTTCCTCTTATAACTGCGCGGAAAGCATGTATTCGAGCTTAATACAACGAGACAAGCTGTTTTAGACTGAAAAGATCTAAATCTGAGCACATCTGTATAACAAGTGCCCTTGTGATACGCGTCAAATCTTTTTCTTATTTAACTGCGCGAAAGCATGTATTCTTGCTTAAAACAACGAAACAACCTGTTTTAGACCGAAACGAGTTAAATCTGAACACATCGGTTTTACAAGTGTCTGTGTGATACGACTCAAAACTTTTTTCTCCTATAACTGCGCGAAAAGCATGTATTCTTGCTTTACACAAAGAAACAAGCTGTTTTAGAACGAAGCGAGCTAGATCTGAAGACATCGGTTTTACAAGTGTCCGTGTGATACGCTTCAAAACTTTTTCTCCTGTAACTGCGCGAAAAGCGTGTATTCTTGCTTAAAACAACGAAACAAGCTGTTTTAGACCGAATCGAGTTAAATCTGAACACATCGGTTTTACAAGTGTCTGTGTGATACGAGTCAAAACGTTTTCTCTTAAAACTGCGCGAAAAACATGTATTCGTGCTTAATACAACGAAACAAGCTGTTTTAGAACGAAACGAGTTAAATCTGAACACATCGGTTTTACAAGTGTCTGTGTGATACGAGTGAAAACTTTTTCTCTTATAGCTGCGCGAAAGGCATGTATTCGTGCTTAATACAACGAAACAAGCTGTTTTAGACCGAAACGAGTTAAATCTGAACACATCGGTTTTACAAGTGTCTGTGTGATACGAGCCAAAACTTTTTCTCTTATAACTGCGCGAAAAGCATGTATTCGTGCTTAATACTACGAAACAAGCTGTTTTAGACCGAAACGAGCTAAATCTGAACACATCGGTTTTACAAGTCTGTGTGATACAACGAAACAAGCTGTTTTAGACCGAAACGAGCTAAATCTGAAGACATCGGTTTTACAAGTGATACGCGTCAAAACTTTTTCTCCTGTAACTGCGCGAAAAGCATGTATTCTTGCTTAAAACAACAAAACAAGCAGTTTTAGACCGAAACGAGCTAAATCTGAACACATCGGTTTTACAAGTGTCCGTGTGATACTCGTCAAAACTTTTTCTGTTATAACTGCGCGAAAAGCATGTATTCTTGCTTAATACAACGAAACAAGCTGTTTTAGATCGAAACGAGTTAAATCTGAACACATCGGTTTTACAAGTGTCTGTGTGATACTCGTCAAAACTTTTTCTTTTATAACTGCGCAAAAAGCATGTATTCTTGCTTAAAACAACGAAACAAGCTGTTTTAGACCGAAACGAGCTAGATCTGAACACATCGGTTTTACAAGTGTCTGTGTGATACGACTCAAAACATTTTTCTCCTATAACTGCGCGAAAAGCATGTATTCTTGCTTAACACAACGAAACAAGCTGTTTTAGAACGAAGCGAGCTAGATCTGAAGACATCGGTTTTACAAGTGTCCGTGTGATACGCTTCAAAACTTTTTCTCTTATAACTGCGCGAAAAGCATGTGTTTGTGCTTAATACAATGAAACAAGGTGTTTTAGACCAAAACGAGCTAAATCTGAACACATCGGTTTTAGAAGTGTCCAATATGATACGCGTCAAAACGTTTTCCTATTGTAACGGCGCGAAAATCATGTATTATTGTTTAAAACAACGAAACAAGCTGTTTTAGACCGGAACGAGGTAAATCTGAACACATCGGGTTTTGCAAGTGTCCGTGTGATACGCGTCAAATCTTTTTCTCCCATAACTGCCCGAAAACCATGTATTCTTGCCTAAAACAACGAAACAAGCAATTTTAGACCGGAACAATTTAATTCTGAACACACCGGTTTTACAAGTGTCCTTGTGATACGCGTCAAAACTTTTCCTCTTATAACTGCGCGGAAAGCATGTATTCGAGCTTAATACAACGAGACAAGCTGTTTTAGACTGAAAAGATCTAAATCTGAGCACATCTGTATAACAAGTGCCCATGTGATACGCGTCAAATCTTTTTCTTATTTAACTGCGCGAAAAGCATGTATTCTTGCTTAAAACAACGAAACAACCTGTTTTAGACCGAAACGAGTTAAATCTGAACACATCGGTTTTACAAGTGTCTGTGTGATACGACTCAAAACTTTTTTCTCCTATAACTGCGCGAAAAGCATGTATTCTTGCTTTACACAAAGAAACAAGCTGTTTTAGAACGAAGCGAGCTAGATCTGAAGACATCGGTTTTACAAGTGTCCGTGTGATACGCTTCAAAACTTTTTCTCCTGTAACTGCGCGAAAAGCATGTATTCTTGCTTAAAACAACGAAACAACCTGTTTTAGACCAAAACGAGTTAAATCTGAACACATCGGTTTTACAAGTGTCTGTGTAATACGAGTCAAAACTTTTTCTCATATAACTGCGCGAAAAGCATGTATTCGTGCTTAATACAACGAAACAAGCTGTTTTAGACCGAAACGAGTTAAATCTGAACACATCGGTTTTACAAGTGTCTGTGTGATACGAGTCAAAACGTTTCCTCTTATAACTGCGCGAAAAGCATGTATTCGTGCTTAATACAACGAAACAAGCTGTTTTAGACCGAAACGAGCTAAATCTGAACACATCGGTTTTACAAGTGTCTGTGTGATACAACGAAACAAGCTGTTTTAGACCGAAACGAGCTAAATCTGAAGACATCGGTTTTACAAGTGATACGCGTCAAAACTTTTTCTCCTGTAACTGCGCGAAAAGCATGTATTCTTGCTTAAAACAACAAAACAAGCAGTTTTAGACCGAAACGAGCTAAATCTGAACACATCGGTTTTACAAGTGTCCGTGTGATACTCGTCAAAACTTTTTCTGTTATAACTGCGCGAAAAGCATGTATTCTTGCTTAATACAACGAAACAAGCTGTTTTAGATCGAAACGAGTTAAATCTGAACACATCGGTTTTACAAGTGTCTGTGTGATACTCGTCAAAACTTTTTCTTTTATAACTGCGCAAAAAGCATGTATTCTTGCTTAAAACAACGAAACAAGCTGTTTTAGACCGAAACGAGCTGGATCTGCACAGATCGGTTTTACAAGTGTGCGCGTGATACGCTTCAAAACTTTTTCTTTTATAACTGCGCGAAAAGCATGTGTTCGTGCTTAAAACAACGAACCAAGCTATTTTAGACCGGAACAATTTAAATCTGAACACACCGGTTTTACAAGTGTCCTTGTGATACGCGTCAAAACTTTTCCTCTTATAACTGCGCGGAAAGCATGTATTCGTGCTTAATACAACGAGACAAGCTGTTTTAGACTGAAAAGATCTAAATCTGAGCACATCTGTATAACAAGTGCCCATGTGATACGCGTCAAATCTTTTTCTCTTTTACCTGCGAAAAGCATGTATTCTTGCTTAAAACAACGAAACAACCTGTTTTAGACCGAAACGAGTTAAATCTGAACACATCGGTTTTACAAGTGTATGTGTGATACGACTCAAAACTTTTTTCTCCTATAACTGCGCGAAAAGCACGTATTCTTGCTTAAAACAACGAAACAAGCTGTTTTAGACCGAAACGAGTGAAATCTGAACACATCGGTTTTACAAGTGTCTGTGTGATACGAGTCAAATCTTTTTCTCTTATAACTGCGCGAAAAGCATGTATTCGTGCTTAATACAACGAAACAAGCTGTTTTAGACCGAAACGAGTTAAATCTGAACACATCAGTTTTACAAGTGTCTGTGTGATACGAGTCAAAACATTTTCTCTTATAACTGCGCGAAAAGCATGTATTCGTGCTTAAAACAACGAAACAAGATGTTTTAGTCTGAAACGAGCTAAATCTGAAGACATCGGTTTTACAAGTGTCCATGTGATACGCGTCAAAACTTTTTCTCCTGTAACTGCGCGAAAAGCATGTATTCTTGCTTAAAACAACGAAACAAGCTGTTTTATACCGAAACGAGCTTGTTCTGAACACATCGGTTTTACAAGTGTCCGTGTGATACGCGTCAAATCTTTTTCTCCTATAACTGCGCGAAAACCATGTATTCTTGCTTACAACAACGAAACCAGCTATTTTAGACCGGAACAATTTAAATCTGAACACACCGGTTTTACAAGTGTCCTTGTGATACGCGTCAAAACTTTTCCTCTTATAACTGCGCGGAAAGCATGTATTCGTGCTTAATACAACGAGACAAGCTGTTTTAGACCGAAACGAGTTAAATCTGAACACATCGGTTTTACAAGTGTCTGTGTGATACGACTCAAAACTTTTTTCTCCTATAACTGCGCGACAAGCATGTATTCTTGCTTAACACAAAAAAACAAGCTGTTTTAGAACGAAGCGAGCGAGATCTGAAGACATCGGTTTTACAAGTGTCCGTGTGATACGCTTCAAAACTTTTTCTCCTGTAACTGCGCGAAAAGCACGTATTCTTGCTTAAAACAACGAAACAAGCTGTTTTAGACCGAAACGAGTTAAATCTGAACACATCGGTTTTACAAGTGTCTGTGTGATACGAGTCAAAACTTTTTCTCCTGTAACTGCGCGAAAAGCATGTATTCTTGCTTAAAACAACGAAACAACCTGTTTTAGACCAAAACGAGTTAAATCTGAACACATCGTTTTTACAAGTGTCTGTGTAATACGAGTCAATACTTTTTCTCATATAACTGCACGAAAAGCATGTATTCGTGCTTAATACAACGAAACAAGCTGTTTTAGACCGAAACGAGTTAAATCTGAACACATCAGTTTTACAAGTGTCTGTGTGATACGAGTCAAAACGATTTCTCCTATAACTGCGCGAAAAGCATGTATTCGTGCTTAATACAACGAAACAAGCTGTTTTAGACCGAAGCGAGCTAAATCTGAACACATCGGTTTTACAAGTGTCTGTGTGACACAACGGAACAAACTGTTTTAGACCGAAACGAGTTAAATCTGAAGACATCGGTTTTACAAGTGATACGCGTCAAAACTTTTTCTCCCGTAACAGCGCGAAAAGCATGTATTCTTGCTTAAAACAACGAAACAAGCTGTTTTAGACCGAAACGAGCTAGATCTGAACACATCGGTTTTACAAGTGTCCGTGTGATACGCGTCAAAACTTTTTCCTATTGTAACTACGCGAAAAGCATGTATTCGTGCTTAATACAACGAAACAAGCTGTTTTAGACCGAAACGAGCTAAATCTGAACACATCGGTTTTACAAGTGTCTGTGTGATACGACTCAAAACTTTTTTCTCCTATAACTGCGCGAAAAGCATGTATTCTTGCTTAACACAACGAAACAAGCTGTTTTAGAGCGAAGCGAGCTAGATCTGAAGACATCGGTTTTGCAAGTGTCCGTGTGATAGGCTTCAAAACATTTTATCCTGTAACTGCGCGAAAAGCATGTATTCTTGCTTAAAACAACGAAACATGCTGTTTTAGACCGAAACGAGCTGGATCTGAACAGATCGGTTTTACAAGTGTCCGCGTGATACGCTTCAAAACTTTTTCTCTTATAACTGCGCGAAAAGTATGTGTTCGTGCTTAATACAACGAAACAAGGTGTTTTAGACCAAAACGATCTAAATCTGAACACATCGGTATTACAAGTGTCCATGTGATACGCGTCAAAACGTTTTCCTGTTGTAACGGCGCGAAAAGCATGTATTCTTGTTTAAAACAACGAAACAAGCTGTTTTAGACGGGAAAGAGGTAAATCTGAACACATCGGGTTTTGCAAGTGTCCGTGTGATACGCGTCAAATCTTTTTCTCCTATAACTGCGCGAAAACCATGTATTCTTGCTTAAAACAACGAAACAAGCTATTTTAGACCGGAACAATTTAAATCTGAACACACCGGTTTTACAAGTGTCCTTGTGATACGCGTCAAAACTTTTCCTCTTATAACTGCGCGGAAAGCATGTATTCGTGCTTAATACAACGAGACCAGCTGTTTTAGACTGAAAAGATCTAAATCTGAGCACATCTGTATAACAAGTGCCCATGTGATACGCGTCAAATCTTTTTCCTATTTAACTGCGCGAAAAGCATGTATTCTTGCTTAAAACAACGAAACAACCTGTTTTAGACCGAAACGAGTTAAATCTGAACACATCGGTTTTACAAGTGTCTGTGTGATACGACTCAAAACTTTTTTCTCCTATAACTGCGCGAAAAGCATGTATTCTTGCTTTACACAAAGAAACAAGCTCTTTTAGAACGAAGCGAGCTAGATCTGAAGACATCGGTTTTACAAGTGTCCGTGTGATACGCTTCAAAACTTTTTCTCCTGTAACTGTGCGAAAAGCGTGTATTCTTGCTTAAAACAACGAAACAAGCTGTTTTAGACCGAAACGAGTTAAATCTGAACACATCGGTTTTACAAGTGTCTGTGTGATACGAGTCAAAACGTTTTCTCTTAAAACTGCGCGGAAAGCATGTATTCGTGCTTAATACAACGAAACAAGCTGTTTTAGACCGAAACGAGTTAAATCTGAACACATCGGTTTTACAAGTGTCTGTGTGATACGAGTCAAAACTTTTTCTCTTATAACTGCGCGAAAGGCATGTATTCGTGCTTAATACAACGAAACAAGCTGTTTTAGACCGAAACGAGTTAAATCTGAACACATCGGTTTTACAAGTGTCTGTGTGATACGAGTCAAAACTTTTTCTCTTATAACTGCACGAAAAGCATGTATTCGTGCTTAATACAACGAAACAAGCTGTTTTAGACCGAAACGAGCTAAATCTGAACACATCGGTTTCACAAGTGTCTGTGTGATACAACGAAACAAGCTGTTTTAGACCGAAACGAGCTAAATCTGAAGACATCGGTTTTACAAGTGATACGCGTCAAAACTTTTTCTCCTGTAACAGCGCGAAAAGCATGTATTCTTGCTTAAAACAACAAAACAAGCAGTTTTAGACCGAAACGAGCTAAATCTGAACACATCGGTTTTACAAGTGTCCGTGTGATACTCGTCAAAACTTCTTCTGTTATAACTGCGCGAAAAGCATGTATTCTTGCTTAATACAACGAAACAAGCTGTTTTAGATCGAAACGAGCTAAATCTGAACACATCGGTTTTACAAGTGTCTGTGTGATACTCGTCAAAACTTTTTCTTTTATAACTGCGCAAAAAGCATGTATTCTTGCTTAAAACAACGAAACAAGCTGTTTTAGACCGAAACGAGTTAAATCTGAACACATCGGTTTTACAAGTGTCTGTGTAATACGAGTCAATACTTTTTCTCATATAACTGCACGAAAAGCATGTATTCGTGCTTAATACAACGAAACAAGCTGTTTTAGACCGAAACGAGTTAAATCTGAACACATCAGTTTTACAAGTGTCTGTGTGATACGAGTCAAAACGATTTCTCCTATAACTGCGCGAAAAGCATGTATTCGTGCTTAATACAACGAAACAAGCTGTTTTAGACCGAAGCGAGCTAAATCTGAACACATCGGTTTTACAAGTGTCTGTGTGACACAACGGAACAAACTGTTTTAGACCGAAACGAGTTAAATCTGAAGACATCGGTTTTACAAGTGATACGCGTCAAAACTTTTTCTCCCGTAACAGCGCGAAAAGCATGTATTCTTGCTTAAAACAACGAAACAAGCTGTTTTAGACCGAAACGAGCTAGATCTGAACACATCGGTTTTACAAGTGTCCGTGTGATACGCGTCAAAACTTTTTCCTATTGTAACTACGCGAAAAGCATGTATTCGTGCTTAATACAACGAAACAAGCTGTTTTAGACCGAAACGAGCTAAATCTGAACACATCGGTTTTACAAGTGTCTGTGTGATACGACTCAAAACTTTTTTCTCCTATAACTGCGCGAAAAGCATGTATTCTTGCTTAACACAACGAAACAAGCTGTTTTAGAGCGAAGCGAGCTAGATCTGAAGACATCGGTTTTGCAAGTGTCCGTGTGATAGGCTTCAAAACATTTTATCCTGTAACTGCGCGAAAAGCATGTATTCTTGCTTAAAACAACGAAACATGCTGTTTTAGACCGAAACGAGCTGGATCTGAACAGATCGGTTTTACAAGTGTCCGCGTGATACGCTTCAAAACTTTTTCTCTTATAACTGCGCGAAAAGCATGTGTTCGTGCTTAATACAACGAAACAAGGTGTTTTGGACCAAAACGATCTAAATCTGAACACATCGGTATTACAAGTGTCCATGTGATACGCGTCAAAACGTTTTCCTATTGTAACGGCGCGAAAAGCATGTATTCTTGTTTAAAACAACGAAACAAGCTGTTT
Source organism: Amblyomma americanum (assembly GCF_052857255.1). Taxonomy (NCBI): domain Eukaryota; kingdom Metazoa; phylum Arthropoda; class Arachnida; order Ixodida; family Ixodidae; genus Amblyomma; species Amblyomma americanum. The sequence goes on along the minus strand of NW_027526706.1, from coordinate 117,296 downwards.
TAGACGGGAACGAGGTAAATCTGAACACATCGGGTTTTGCAAGTGTCCGTGTGATACGCGTCAAATCTTTTTCTCCTATAACTGCGCGAAAACCATGTATTCTTGCTTAAAACAACGAAACAAGCTATTTTAGACCGGAACAATTTAAATCTGAACACACCGGTTTTACAAGTGTCCTTGTGATACGCGTCAAAACTTTTCCTCTTATAACTGCGCGGAAAGCATGTATTCGTGCTTAATACAACGAGACCAGCTGTTTTAGACTGAAAAGATCTAAATCTGAGCACATCTGTATAACAAGTGCCCATGTGATACGCGTCAAATCTTTTTCCTATTTAACTGCGCGAAAAGCATGTATTCTTGCTTAAAACAACGAAACAACCTGTTTTAGACCGAAACGAGTTAAATCTGAACACATCGGTTTTACAAGTGTCTGTGTGATACGACTCAAAACTTTTTTCTCCTATAACTGCGCGAAAAGCATGTATTCTTGCTTTACACAAAGAAACAAGCTCTTTTAGAACGAAGCGAGCTAGATCTGAAGACATCGGTTTTACAAGTGTCCGTGTGATACGCTTCAAAACTTTTTCTCCTGTAACTGTGCGAAAAGCGTGTATTCTTGCTTAAAACAACGAAACAAGCTGTTTTAGACCGAAACGAGTTAAATCTGAACACATCGGTTTTACAAGTGTCTGTGTGATACGAGTCAAAACGTTTTCTCTTAAAACTGCGCGGAAAGCATGTATTCGTGCTTAATACAACGAAACAAGCTGTTTTAGACCGAAACGAGTTAAATCTGAACACATCGGTTTTACAAGTGTCTGTGTGATACGAGTCAAAACTTTTTCTCTTATAACTGCACGAAAAGCATGTATTCGTGCTTAATACAACGAAACAAGCTGTTTTAGACCGAAACGAGCTAAATCTGAACACATCGGTTTCACAAGTGTCTGTGTGATACAACGAAACAAGCTGTTTTAGACCGAAACGAGCTAAATCTGAAGACATCGGTTTTACAAGTGATACGCGTCAAAACTTTTTCTCCTGTAACAGCGCGAAAAGCATGTATTCTTGCTTAAAACAACAAAACAAGCAGTTTTAGACCGAAACGAGCTAAATCTGAACACATCGGTTTTACAAGTGTCCGTGTGATACTCGTCAAAACTTCTTCTGTTATAACTGCGCGAAAAGCATGTATTCTTGCTTAATACAACGAAACAAGCTGTTTTAGATCGAAACGAGCTAAATCTGAACACATCGGTTTTACAAGTGTCTGTGTGATACTCGTCAAAACTTTTTCTTTTATAACTGCGCAAAAAGCATGTATTCTTGCTTAAAACAACGAAACAAGCTGTTTTAGACCGAAACGAGTTAAATCTGAACACATCGGTTTTACAAGTGTCTGTGTGATACGACTCAAAACTTTTTTCTCCTATAACTGCGCGAAAAGCATGTATTCTTGCTTTACACAAAGAAACAAGCTGTTTTAGAACGAAGCGAGCTAGATCTGAAGACATCGGTTTTACAAGTGTCCGTGTGATACGCTTCAAAACTTTTTCTCCTGTAACTGCGCGAAAAGCGTGTATTCTTGCTTAAAACAACGAAACAAGCTGTTTTAGACCGAATCGAGTTAAATCTGAACACATCGGTTTTACAAGTGTCTGTGTGATACGAGTCAAAACGTTTTCTCTTAAAACTGCGCGAAAAGCATGTATTCGTGCTTAATACAACGAAACAAGCTGTTTTAGAACGAAACGAGTTAAATCTGAACACATCGGTTTTACAAGTGTCTGTGTGATACGAGTCAAAACTTTTTCTCTTATAGCTGCGCGAAAGGCATGTATTCGTGCTTAATACAACGAAACAAGCTGTTTTAGACCGAAACGAGTTAAATCTGAACACATCGGTTTTACAAGTGTCTGTGTGATACGAGCCAAAACTTTTTCTCTTATAACTGCGCGAAAAGCATGTATTCGTGCTTAATACTACGAAACAAGCTGTTTTAGACCGAAACGAGCTAAATCTGAACACATCGGTTTTACAAGTCTGTGTGATACAACGAAACAAGCTGTTTTAGACCGAAACGAGCTAAATCTGAAGACATCATTTTTACAAGTGATACGCGTCAAAACTTTTTCTCCTGTAACTGCGCGAAAAGCATGTATTCTTGCTTAAAACAACAAAACAAGCAGTTTTAGACCGAAACGAGCTAAATCTGAACACATCGGTTTTACAAGTGTCCGTGTGATACTCGTCAAAACTTTTTCTGTTATAACTGCGCGAAAAGCATGTATTCTTGCTTAATACAACGAAACAAGCTGTTTTAGATCGAAACGAGTTAAATCTGAACACATCGGTTTTACAAGTGTCTGTGTGATACTCGTCAAAACTTTTTCTTTTATAACTGCGCAAAAAGCATGTATTCTTGCTTAAAACAACGAAACAAGCTGTTTTAGACCGAAACGAGCTAGATCTGAACACATCGGTTTTACAAGTGTCTGTGTGATACGACTCAAAACATTTTTCTCCTATAACTGCGCGAAAAGCATGTATTCTTGCTTAACACAACGAAACAAGCTGTTTTAGAACGAAGCGAGCTAGATCTGAAGACATCGGTTTTACAAGTGTCCGTGTGATACGCTTCAAAACTTTTTCTCTTATAACTGCGCGAAAAGCATGTGTTTGTGCCTAATACAATGAAACAAGGTGTTTTAGACCAAAACGAGCTAAATCTGAACACATCGGTTTTAGAAGTGTCCAATATGATACGCGTCAAAACGTTTTCCTATTGTAACGGCGCGAAAATCATGTATTATTGTTTAAAACAACGAAACAAGCTGTTTTAGACCGGAACGAGGTAAATCTGAACACATCGGGTTTTGCAAGTGTCCGTGTGATACGCGTCAAATCTTTTTCTCCCATAACTGCCCGAAAACCATGTATTCTTGCCTAAAACAACGAAACAAGCAATTTTAGACCGGAACAATTTAATTCTGAACACACCGGTTTTACAAGTGTCCTTGTGATACGCGTCAAAACTTTTCCTCTTATAACTGCGCGGAAAGCATGTATTCGAGCTTAATACAACGAGACAAGCTGTTTTAGACTGAAAAGATCTAAATCTGAGCACATCTGTATAACAAGTGCCCATGTGATACGCGTCAAATCTTTTTCTTATTTAACTGCGCGAAAAGCATGTATTCTTGCTTAAAACAACGAAACAACCTGTTTTAGACCGAAACGAGTTAAATCTGAACACATCGGTTTTACAAGTGTCTGTGTGATACGACTCAAAACTTTTTTCTCCTATAACTGCGCGAAAAGCATGTATTCTTGCTTTACACAAAGAAACATGCTGTTTTAGAACGAAGCGAGCTAGATCTGAAGACATCGGTTTTACAAGTGTCCGTGTGATACGCTTCAAAACTTTTTCTCCTGTAACTGCGCGAAAAGCATGTATTCTTGCTTAAAACAACGAAACAACCTGTTTTAGACCAAAACGAGTTAAATCTGAACACATCGGTTTTACAAGTGTCTGTGTAATACGAGTCAAAACTTTTTCTCATATAACTGCGCGAAAAGCATGTATTCGTGCTTAATACAACGAAACAAGCTGTTTTAGACCGAAACGAGTTAAATCTGAACACATCGGTTTTACAAGTGTCTGTGTGATACGAGTCAAAACGTTTCCTCTTATAACTGCGCGAAAAGCATGTATTCGTGCTTAATACAACGAAACAAGCTGTTTTAGACCGAAACGAGCTAAATCTGAACACATCGGTTTTACAAGTGTCTGTGTGATACAACGAAACAAGCTGTTTTAGACCGAAACGAGCTAAATCTGAAGACATCGGTTTTACAAGTGATACGCGTCAAAACTTTAGACCGAAACGAGTTAAATCTGAACACATCAGTTTTACAAGTGTCTGTGTGATACGAGTCAAAACATTTTCTCTTATAACTGCGCGAAAAGCATGTATTCGTGCTTAAAACAACGAAACAAGATGTTTTAGTCTGAAACGAGCTAAATCTGAAGACATCGGTTTTACAAGTGTCCATGTGATACGCGTCAAAACTTTTTCTCCTGTAACTGCGCGAAAACAACGAAACAAGCTGTTTTATACCGAAACGAGCTTGTTCTGAACACATCGGTTTTACAAGTGTCCGTGTGATACGCGTCAAATCTTTTTCTCCTATAACTGCGCGAAAACCATGTATTCTTGCTTACAACAACGAAACCAGCTATTTTAGACCGGAACAATTTAAATCTGAACACACCGGTTTTACAAGTGTCCTTGTGATACGCGTCAAAACTTTTCCTCTTATAACTGCGCGGAAAGCATGTATTCGTGCTTAATACAACGAGACAAGCTGTTTTAGACCGAAACGAGTTAAATCTGAACACATCGGTTTTACAAGTGTCTGTGTGATACGACTCAAAACTTTTTTCTCCTATAACTGCGCGACAAGCATGTATTCTTGCTTAACACAAAGAAACAAGCTGTTTTAGAACGAAGCGAGCGAGATCTGAAGACATCGGTTTTACAAGTGTCCGTGTGATACGCTTCAAAACTTTTTCTCCTGTAACTGCGCGAAAAGCACGTATTCTTGCTTAAAACAACGAAACAAGCTGTTTTAGACCGAAACGAGTTAAATCTGAACACATCGGTTTTACAAGTGTCTGTGTGATACGAGTCAAAACTTTTTCTCCTGTAACTGCGCGAAAAGCATGTATTCTTGCTTAAAACAACGAAACAACCTGTTTTAGACCAAAACGAGTTAAATCTGAACACATCGTTTTTACAAGTGTCTGTGTAATACGAGTCAATACTTTTTCTCATATAACTGCACGAAAAGCATGTATTCGTGCTTAATACAACGAAACAAGCTGTTTTAGACCGAAACGAGTTAAATCTGAACACATCAGTTTTACAAGTGTCTGTGTGATACGAGTCAAAACGATTTCTCCTATAACTGCGCGAAAAGCATGTATTCGTGCTTAATACAACGAAACAAGCTGTTTTAGACCGAAGCGAGCTAAATCTGAACACATCGGTTTTACAAGTGTCTGTGTGACACAACGGAACAAACTGTTTTAGACCGAAACGAGTTAAATCTGAAGACATCGGTTTTACAAGTGATACGCGTCAAAACTTTTTCTCCCGTAACAGCGCGAAAAGCATGTATTCTTGCTTAAAACAACGAAACAAGCTGTTTTAGACCGAAACGAGCTAGATCTGAACACATCGGTTTTACAAGTGTCCGTGTGATACGCGTCAAAACTTTTTCCTATTGTAACTACGCGAAAAGCATGTATTCGTGCTTAATACAACGAAACAAGCTGTTTTAGACCGAAACGAGCTAAATCTGAACACATCGGTTTTACAAGTGTCTGTGTGATACGACTCAAAACTTTTTTCTCCTATAACTGCGCGAAAAGCATGTATTCTTGCTTAACACAACGAAACAAGCTGTTTTAGAGCGAAGCGAGCTAGATCTGAAGACATCGGTTTTGCAAGTGTCCGTGTGATAGGCTTCAAAACATTTTATCCTGTAACTGCGCGAAAAGCATGTATTCTTGCTTAAAACAACGAAACATGCTGTTTTAGACCGAAACGAGCTGGATCTGAACAGATCGGTTTTACAAGTGTCCGCGTGATACGCTTCAAAACTTTTTCTCTTATAACTGCGCGAAAAGCATGTGTTCGTGCTTAATACAACGAAACAAGGTGTTTTAGACCAAAACGATCTAAATCTGAACACATCGGTATTACAAGTGTCCATGTGATACGCGTCAAAACGTTTTCCTATTGTAACGGCGCGAAAAGCATGTATTCTTGTTTAAAACAACGAAACAAGCTGTTTTAGACGGGAACGAGGTAAATCTGAACACATCGGGTTTTGCAAGTGTCCGTGTGATACGCGTCAAATCTTTTTCTCCTATAACTGCGCGAAAACCATGTATTCTTGCTTAAAACAACGAAACAAGCTATTTTAGACCGGAACAATTTAAATCTGAACACACCGGTTTTACAAGTGTCCTTGTGATACGCGTCAAAACTTTTCCTCTTATAACTGCGCGGAAAGCATGTATTCGTGCTTAATACAACGAGACAGCTGTTTTAGACTGAAAAGATCTAAATCTGAGCACATCTGTATAACAAGTGCCCATGTGATACGCGTCAAATCTTTTTCCTATTTAACTGCGCGAAAAGCATGTATTCTTGCTTAAAACAACGAAACAACCTGTTTTAGACCGAAACGAGTTAAATCTGAACACATCGGTTTTACAAGTGTCTGTGTGATACGACTCAAAACTTTTTTCTCCTATAACTGCGCGAAAAGCATGTATTCTTGCTTTACACAAAGAAACAAGCTCTTTTAGAACGAAGCGAGCTAGATCTGAAGACATCGGTTTTACAAGTGTCCGTGTGATACGCTTCAAAACTTTTTCTCCTGTAACTGTGCGAAAAGCGTGTATTCTTGCTTAAAACAACGAAACAAGCTGTTTTAGACCGAAACGAGTTAAATCTGAACACATCGGTTTTACAAGTGTCTGTGTGATACGAGTCAAAACGTTTTCTCTTAAAACTGCGCGGAAAGCATGTATTCGTGCTTAATACAACGAAACAAGCTGTTTTAGACCGAAACGAGTTAAATCTGAACACATCGGTTTTACAAGTGTCTGTGTGATACGAGTCAAAACTTTTTCTCTTATAACTGCGCGAAAGGCATGTATTCGTGCTTAATACAACGAAACAAGCTGTTTTAGACCGAAACGAGTTAAATCTGAACACATCGGTTTTACAAGTGTCTGTGTGATACGAGTCAAAACTTTTTCTCTTATAACTGCACGAAAAGCATGTATTCGTGCTTAATACAACGAAACAAGCTGTTTTAGACCGAAACGAGCTAAATCTGAACACATCGGTTTCACAAGTGTCTGTGTGATACAACGAAACAAGCTGTTTTAGACCGAAACGAGCTAAATCTGAAGACATCGGTTTTACAAGTGATACGCGTCAAAACTTTTTCTCCTGTAACTGCGCGAAAAGCATGTATTCTTGCTTAAAACAACAAAACAAGCAGTTTTAGACCGAAACGAGCTAAATCTGAACACATCGGTTTTACAAGTGTCCGTGTGATACTCGTCAAAACTTCTTCTGTTATAACTGCGCGAAAAGCATGTATTCTTGCTTAATACAACGAAACAAGCTGTTTTAGATCGAAACGAGCTAAATCTGAACACATCGGTTTTACAAGTGTCTGTGTGATACTCGTCAAAACTTTTTCTTTTATAACTGCGCAAAAAGCATGTATTCTTGCTTAAAACAACGAAACAAGCTGTTTTAGACCGAAACGAGCTAGATCTGAACACATCGGTTTTACAAGTGTCTGTGTGATACGACTCAAAACATTTTTCTCCTATAACTGCGCGAAAAGCATGTATTCTTGCTTAACACAACGAAACAAGCTGTTTTAGAACGAAGCGAGCTAGATCTGAAGACATCGGTTTTACAAGTGTCCGTGTGATACGCTTCAAAACTCTTTCTCTTATAACTGCGCGAAAAGCATGTGTTCGTGCTTAATACAATGAAACAAGGTGTTTTAGACCAAAACGAGCTAAATCTGAACACATCGGTTTTACAAGTGTCCATGTGATACGCGTCAAAACGTTTTCCTATTGTAACGGCGCGAAAAGCATGTATTCTTGTTTAAAACAACGAAACAAGTTGTTTTAGACCGGAACGAGGTAAATCTGAACACATCGGTTTTACAAGTGTCTGTGTGATACGAGTCAAAACTTTTTCTCTGATAACTGCGCGAAAAGCATGTATTCGTGCTTAATACAACGAAACAAGCTGTTTTAGACCGAAACGAGCTAGATCTGAACACATCGGTTTTACAAATGTCCGTGTGATACGCGTCAAAACTTTTTCTTATTGTAACTGCGCGAAAAGCATGTATTCGTGCTTAATACAACGAAACAAGCTGTTTTAGACCGAAACGAGCTAAATCTGAACACATCGGTTTTACAAGTGTCCGTGTGATACTCGTCAAAACTTTTTCTATTATAACTGCGCGAAAAGCATGTATTCTTGCTTAATACAACGAAACAAGCTGTTTTAGACCGAAACGAGCTAAATCTGAACACATCGGTTTTACAAGTGTCCGTCTGATACTCGTCAAATCTTTTTCTTTTATAACTGCGCGAAAAGCATGTATTCTTGCTTAAAACAACGAAACAAGCTGTTTTCTGTTTTAGACCGAAACGAGCTAGATCTGGACACATCGGTTTTACAAGTGTCTGTGTGATACGACTTAAAACTTTTTTCTCCTATAACTGCGCGAAAAGCATGTATTCTTGCTTAACACAACGAAACAAGCTGTTTTAGACCGGAACAATTAAATCTGAACACACAGGTTTTACAAGTGTCCTTGTGATACGCGTCAAAACTTTTGCTCTTATAACTGCGCGGAAAGCATGTATTCGTGCTTAACACAACGAGACAAGCTGTTTTAGACTGAAAAGATCTAAATCTGAGCACATCTGTATAACAAGTGCCCATGTGATACGCGTCAAATCTTTTTCTCTTTTAACTGCGCGAAAAGCATGTATTCTTGCTTAAAACAACGAAACAACCTGTTTTAGACCGAAACGAGTTAAATCTGAACACATCGGTTTTACAAGTGTCTGTGTGATACGACTGAAAACTTTTTTCTCCTATAACTGCGCGAAAAGCATGTATTCTTGCTTAACACAACGACACAAGCTGTTTTAGAACGAAGCGAGCTAGATTAGAAGACATCGGTTTTACAAGTGTTCGTGTGATACGAGTCAAAACTTTTTCTCTTTATACCTGCGCGAAAAGTATGTATTCGTGCTTAATACGACGAAACAAGCTGTTTTTAGACCGAAACGAGCTAAATCTGAACACATCGTTTTACAAGTGTCTGTATGATACAACTAAACAAGCTGTTTTAGACCGAAACGAGCTAAATCTGAAGACATCGGTTTTACAAGTGATACGCGTCAAAACTTTTTCTCCTGTAACTGCGCGAAAAGCATGTATTCTTGCTTAAAACAACAGAACAAGCAGTTTTAGACCGAAACGAGCTAAATCTGAACACATCGGTTTTACAAGTGTCCGTGTGATACTCGTCAAAACTTTTTCTGTTATAACGGCGCGAAAAGCATGTATTCTTGCTTAATACAACGAAACAAGCTGTTTTAGATCGAAACGAGCTAAATCTGAACGCATCGGTTTTACAAGTGTCTGTGTGATACTCGTCAAAACTTTTTCTTTTATAACTGCGCAAAAAGCATGTATTCTTGCTTAAAACAACGAAACAAGCTGTTTTAGACCTAAACGAGCTAGATCTGAACACATCGGTTTTACAAGTGTCCTGTGTGATACGACTCAAAACATTTTTCATCTATAACTGCGCGAAAAGCATGTATTCTTGCTTAACACAACGAAACAAGCTGTTTTAGAACGAAGCGAGCTAGATCTGAAGACATCGGTTTTACAAGTGTCCGTGTGATAGGCTTCAAAACATTTTCTCCTGTAACTGCGCGAAAAGCATGTATTCTTGCTTAAAACAACAAAACAAGCTGTTTTAGACCGAAACGAGCTGGATCTAAACACATCGGTTTTACAAGTGTCCGCGTGATACGCTTCAAAACTTTTTCTCTTATAGCTGCGTGAAAAGCATGTGTTCGTGCTTAATACAATGAAACAAGGTGTTTTAGACCAAAACGAGCTAAATCTGAACACATCGGTTTTACAAGTGTCCATTTGATACGCGTCAAAACGTTTTCCTATTGTAACGGCGCGAAAAGCATGTATTCTTGTTTAAAACAACGAAACAAGCTGTTTTAGACCGGCACGAGGTAAATCTGAACACATCGGTTTTGCAAGTGTCCGTGTGATACGCGTCAAATCTTTTTCTCCTATAACTGCGCGAAAACCATGTATTCTGCTTAAAACAACGAAACAAGCTATTTTAGACCGGAACAATTTAATTCTGAACACACCGGTTTTACAAGTGTCCCTTGTGATACGCGTCAAAACTTTTCCTCTTATAACTGCGCGGAAAGCATGTATTCGAGCTTAATACAACGAGACAAGCTGTTTTAGACTGAAAAGATCTAAATCTGAGCACATCTGTATAAAAAGTGCCCATGTGATACGCATCAAATCTTTTTCTATTTTAACTGCGCGAAAAGCATGTATTCTTGCTTAAAACAACGAAACAACCTGTTTTAGACCGAAACGAGTTAAATCTGAACACATCGGTTTTACAAGTGTCTGTGTGATACGACTTAAAACTTTTTCTCCTATAACTGCGCGAAAAGCATGTATTCTTGCTTAACACAACGAAACAAGCTGTTTTAGAACGATGCGAGCTAGATCTGAAGACATCGGTTTTACAAGTGTCGTGTGATACGCTTCAAAACTTTTTCTCCTGTAACTGCGCGAAAGCATGTATTCTTGCTTAAAACAACGAAACAATCTGTTTTAGACCGAAACGAGTTAAATCTGAACACATCGGTTTTACAAGTGTCTGTGTGATACGAGTCAAAACGTTTTCTCTTATAACTGCGCGAAAAGCATGTATTCGTGCCTAATACAACGAAACAAGCTGTTTTAGACCGAAACGAGTTAAATCTGAACACATCGGTTTTACAAGTGTCTGTGTGATACGAGTCAAAACTTTTTCTCTTATAACTGCGCGAAAAGCATGCATTCGTGATTAATACAACGAAACAAGCTGTTTTAGACCGAAACGAGTTAAATCTGAACACATCGGTTTTACAAGTGTCTGTGTGATACGACTTAAAACTTTTTTCTCCTATAACTGCGCGAAAAGCATGTATTCTTGCTTAACACAACGAAACAAGCTGTTTTAGACCGGAACAATTTAAATCTGAACACACAGGTTTTACAAGTGTCCTTGTGATACGCGTGAAAACTTTTGCTCTTATAACTGCGCGGAAAGCATGTATTCCTGCTTAATACAACGAGACAAGCTGTTTTAGACAGAAAAGATCTAAATCTGAGCACATCTGTATAACAAGTGTCCATGTGATACGCGTCAAATCTTTTTCTCTTTTAACTGCGCGAAAAGCATGTATTCTTGCTTAAAACAACGAAACAACCTGTTTTAGACCGAAACGAGTTAAATCTGAACACATCGGTTTTACAAGTGTCTGTGTGATACGACTCAAAACTTTTTCTCCTATAACTGCGCGAAAAGCATGTATTCTTGCTTAACACAACGAAACAAGCTGTTTTAGAACGATGCGAGCTAGATCTGAAGACATCGGTTTTACAAGTGTCGTGTGATACGCTTCAAAACTTTTTCTCCTGTAACTGCGCGAAAAGCATGTATTCTTGCTTAAAACAACGAAACAAGCTGTTTTAGACCGAAACGAGTTAAATCTGAACACATCGGTTTTACAAGTGTCTGTGTGATACGAGTCAAAACGTTTTCTCTTATAACTGCGCGAAAAGCATGTATTCGTGCCTAATACAACGAACAAGCTGTTTTAGACCGAAACGAGTTAAATCTGAACACATCGGTTTTACAAGTGTCTGTGTGATACGAGTCAAAACTTTTTCTCTTATAACTGCGCGAAAAGCATGCATTCGTGTTTAATACAACGAAACAAGCTGTTTTAGACCGAAACGAGTTAAATCTGAACACATCGGTTTTACAAGTGTCTGTGTGATACGAGTCAAAACTTTTTCTCTTATAACTGCGCGAAAAGCTTGTATTCGTGCTTAAAACAACGAAACAAGCTGTTTTTAGACCGAAACGAGCTAAATCTGAACACATCGGTTTTACAAGTGTCCGTGTGATACTCGTCAAAACTTTTTTATTTTATTTATTTACAATACCCCTAAGGGCCCTCTGCGAGGGTATTACATAGGGGGGGGGGCGATACAAGCATAAAAATATGGCACAGGCATTAGAAACAAAATACACGTAATAATTATTTAAAAATTAGTAATGTACACAAATAACAACAACAAACAACGCAGAAGAAAATACTCAGTAAATGCACATAGTACAACAAAAATACCAAATCTGTTAGTCCATGGTTTGTTTTAACGAATGCTGAAACGATTGTGGGTTAACCTCAGTAGCAATGTGTGATGGCAAGTTATTCCAATCTATTATAGTGCGAGGAATGAATGATTTCGAGTAGAGCAATGAACGGCATGTGACGCGTTTTATTTTGTTAACGTGGTCGCGGCGAGGAAAGACTGCAGGGTGTGGCAAAAAGAAGTCGTCGTGGAGGGTGGGATGGTGATACAGTTTGTGAAGCAAGGTTAGGCGAGCGAATTGGCGTCGACATGATAGCGGTTCCAACTCGGCACGTTGTTTTAATGCTGTGACACTGGTGAAGCGTGAATAATCTGAAAAGATGAAGCGAACAGCACGGTTTTGCAGGGATTCAAGGTTGTTTATGATGTAAGCTTGATGAGGGTCCCATATGGCAGACGCATACTCAACTTTCGGGCGGATTAGCGTGATGTAAGCAAGTTTTTTTAAGTGTGAAGGCGCGTGTTTGAGATTACGCCTAAGAAGGCCGAGTGCGCGATTTGCTGATGCTAAGATTGTGTTAATATGGTAATGCCAAGTTAGGTCAGACTGAAAGTGAACTCCTAGGTACTTGTAAGTTGTTGTAAGTTCAACTTTATCGTTATTGAGGAAGTATGTTGTAGCAATTCGAGTGGAACGGATAGTAAACGACATTAACTTTGTTTTAGATGCATTTAGAGACATTAGCCAGAAAGAACACCAAGCCGTTACAGCGTCAAGATCAGTTTGAAGTGATTGGCGGTCGGTTTCATTAGTAATATTACGATATATTACACAATCATCCGCGAATAACCTAATTTGAGACGATACACACTTGGGTAGATCGTTAATAAAAATTAAAAAGAGCAGAGGGCCAAGTACACTTCCCTGGGGGACTCCAGACGTTACGGGGACAGAAGACGAGTTAAAGCCGTTGACAGAGGTGAATTGTTTTCTGTTAACGACGAATTGTTTTATCCATGAAATAACGCTGGGATGGAGATTTAGTTTGTCAATTTGGTTAGGAGCCTGTGATGGGGAACGCGATCAAAAGCTTTAGAATAGTCTAAAAATACTGCGTCAACCTGTAAGCCAGCGTCTACTGTGGAAAATATGTCGTTAGTAAATCCAGTGAGTTGTGTGTCGCAAGAATAACCCCTGCGAAAACCGTGCTGGTATTTGAAAATGATATCGTGCTCCTCTAGATAATTAATTACTTGAGTATGAATTATGTGTTCCAGGAGTTTACAGATGTTGCTGGTTAATGAGATAGGGCAATAGTTAAGTGGAATGGTGCGGTCTCCGGATTTGAAAATAGGTATTACTTTCGCTGTACGCCAGTCGTCAGGAATTGTACCAGATGATAATGATTGTGAAAAAAGTGATGTCAATACTTGATAGAGGTTTAGAGAGGCATTCTTTAGTATTTTGTTATTAAATCCAAGGTGATCAGAGCTAGTAGTAACTTTGAGGTTATTCAAAAGGGCTAGAATTCCTGATTCGTTAATGATAATTTCTGGCATGGAAGTGACGGAAGATGACTGTAACATGGGCGAGGAAGTGGTATCTTCATGGGTGAACACTGAGACGAATGCGTCGTTAAGAAGCTGTGCACACTCAGTTTCAGTTACAGGATCACCGTCAGGATTAGTTAGTACGATTTCGGGGTGGGAACTCGGATTGATGACGCGCCAAAATCTATGACAGTTATTGGTTAACATGGTGGACAGGTCGTGACTGAAGAAATGATGACGAGTTGTATTAAGCAGTGACTGATATTCATGATCGCAATGCCTGTACTTTGTCCATGATGACGGAAGACCTGTTTTGACTGCTTGGCGGTACAAGCGTTTTTTCTTATTATTAAGACGACGAAGGCGATTTGTGAACCATGGTGCATTTTTATGATATCTGATGGTGATGACCGGCACAAACTTGTCAACAAGATTAGTTAATGTGTCTTTAAGTAATTTCCAATTTGTTTCGACAGAGCGAGATGAACAGTGAGCTAGGAAGTCCTCCGAAAATGATTGCAGTGCAGAGTTAATCCCATCGAAATTAGCGCGGTTGTAGCAATGAATTCGCTTAGTGGATGTTTTCTTTCTACCAAATGGACGAGTGATGTACCCGGTGATGATTTCATGATCGGATAGGCCTTGTAAATGCAAGATATCGAAACAAACCTCAGGGTTATTTGTTAGGACGAGATCAAGAATATTTGCCGTTGTGGCGGAGCGGCGGGTAGGATCAGTGATAAGTTGAACAAGCGAAAAATCTAAGCAAGTATGAAGGAACATGTGGGCTTCCTGGTCACTGGGGTTAACCGTAAGATTAGGCCAATCAATGTTTGGGAAGTTAAAATCACCAAATACAAGGAAAATGGAGTTAGGAAAACGCACGTATAAGTCACTCAATATTCTATGAAATTCACCTGAAAATGTGGCAGTCATATCTGGCGGTCGGTAGAAGGCAGCAATAACAACATCAGCAATACCAATTTTGCATCGTATCCAAACACATTCAAGAAAAGTAGTGACAGTGATCGGGACAGCAGATATTTGTTTCTTTGTAGCAATAAGGATGCCACCCCCTTTTCTATTTTTTCTATCACAACGAAAAAAGCAAAATTCGGATTCACTGAGAAGAATGTTAGCATCCGGAATAGTATCGTCCAACCAAGTTTCAGTTAATATCAGAAGTGAAGCGCACGTTGAATCGACGAGGGAAGAAAGGGCAACAGATTTTGAAAGTACACTTCGGATATTAGTGAAAAGGAAACTACTGCTATTCTCTGAATTAAGACGAGTGTTCAACGAGCATGAAGACGCTGGAAAAGATGAGGTGGCCGTTGGAACCGGTCAGACGGTCGTGGAAAGACTAACTGGCACCGCTCGGCCACTGGCGACATCCCACAGATACGTGTCCTTATTGATATGCAATTTATCGAAAGCCAAACGCACGCGGTCACCATCTTTTTTAATCGTTTTCGAGAACTGCAGCAGCTGTCGACGTTTGTTACGGACAGCAAGCGAATAATCACGTCCGATGCTAAAATTTGTTTCCTTTAGCTTGCGGCCGTTACTTAGAATGGCTTCAATTTCTTTATCGTTGATAAACTTCGCTATAATTGGCCGTGCCTTCTCGGTCGAGAAACGGCCCACACGATGCGCCCTAGCAACGGAAGTAACAGTGACTCCAAGCTTATCGAGGCAGAAGTCGTTGACAAGTTGCTCTGACGTCTCCCAACTTTCAGACGAGTCACTATCGGCGATACCATAAAACAGAACATTTGAACGGCGCGACCGGTTTTCTAAGTCATCAATTTTATTGACGATGTTAGATAACCCACTTTCGTGATTTGCAGAAGTACTAACAGATGAAGCCAATTCAAGTTTTGTTTCAAGTTCTTGAACAAGTTTGGTTAGATTTTCAAGGTCTGTTTTCAGTGTCGCATGAATGTTTAGCACTTTTGTTACCGCTTCAATAAGAGTGGCGTTGCTCGCTTCAAGTCGTAATACGGTTTCTGCCACGGTGTCTAATTTCTCTTCCTGCGCCTTTGTCATGGGCCCTGGGTTTACTTCTACGTCCCCACTGAGAAGCAACAAGCGCAGAACACAAACAATAGCAGAGCAAGCACGCTTGAAAGGGCTGGGCGGCCACGACACTGCCAAAAGGCAAACATCATTGCATCGGTAACACCGAGTTTGGAGATAACTAACCTGTAGAAATACAGATGATGAGCGACGAGACATTGTGGCAGCGTCGTGGCCCAGAGCGTCGTCCAAGCGTGCGCGCTTTTCAAGGGGCGGAGTAGGTAGCATCGTCCCACGTTGCCCGACGAGCAAAGTGAACGTGTCCAGAAACGGCGGCGGTCGGAGCAGCAGACTCGAAGATAAGTCGCAGCAGATTGGCGGTTCATCCAGGCCACGGAATTTGCGCACGCACGGTTCTTCGTCACGGGTATCAGCTAGCTGTACTGCGGGCAGCGACAACAGCTGTCCCAGGAGTGGCAGCAGCAAAACCTGTAGAAATACAGATGATGAGCGACGAGACATTGTGGCAGCGTCGTGGCCCAGAGCGTCGTCCAAGCGTGCGCGCTTTTCAAGGGGCGGAGTAGGTAGCAGCGTCCCACGTTGCCCGACGAGCAAAGTGAACGTGTCCAGAAACGGCGGCGGTCGGAGCAGCAGACTCGAAGATAAGTCGCAGCAGATTGGCGGTTCATCCAGGCCACGGAATTTGCGCACGCACGGTTCTTCGTCACGGGTATCAGCTAGCTGTACTGCGGGCAGCGACAACAGCTGTCCCAGGAGTGGCAGCAGCAAAACCTGTAGAAATACAGATGATGAGCGACGAGACATTGTGGCAGCGTGACATTGTGACTGCGCGAAAAGCATGCATTCTTGCTTAATACAACGAAACAAGCTGTTTTAGACCGCAACGAGCTAAATCTGAACACATCGATTTTACAAGTGTCCGTCTGATACTCTCAAATCTTTTTTCTTTTATAACTGCGCAAAAAGCATGTATTCTTGCTTAAAACAACGAAACAAGCTGTTTTAGACCGAAACGAGCTAGATCTGAACACATCGGTTTTGCAAGTGTCTGTGTGATACGACTCAAAACTTTTTTCTCCTATAACTGCGCGAAAAGCATGTATTCTTGCTTAACACAACGAAACAAGCTGTTTTAGAACGAAGCGAGCTAGATCTGAAGACATCAGTTTTTCAAGTGTCCGTGTGATACGCTTCAAAACTTTTTCTCCTGTAACTGCGCGAAAAGCATGTATTCTTGCTTAAAACAACGAAACAACTGTTTTAGACCGAAACGAGTTAAATCTGAACACATCGGTTTTACAAGTGTCTGCGTGATACGAGTCAAAACTTTTTCTCTTATAACTGCGCGAAAAGCATGTATTCCTGCTTAATACAACGAAACAAGCTGTTTTAGACCAAAACGAACTAAATCTGACACATCGGTTTTAAAAGTGTCCATGTGATACGCGTCAAAACGTTTTCCTATTGTAACGGCGCGAAAAGCATGTATTCTTGTTTAAAACAACGAAACAAGCTGTTTTAGACTGGAACGAGGTAAATCTGAACACATCGGGTTTTGCAAGTTCCGTGTGATACGCGTCAAATCTTTTTCTCCTATAACGGCGCGAAAACCATGTATTCTTGCTTAAAACAACGAAACAAGCTATTTTAGACCGCAACAATTTAAATCTGAACACACAGGTTTTACAAGTGTCCTTGTGATACGCGTCAAAACTTTTCCTCTTATAACTGCGCGGAAAGCATGTATTCGTGCTTAATACAATGAGACAAGCTGTTTTACACTGAAAAGATCTAAATCTGAGCACATCTGTATAACAAGTGCCCATGTGATACGCGTCAAATCTTTTTCTCTTTTAACTGCGCGAAAAGCATGTATTCTTGCTTAAAACAACGAAACAACCTGTTTTAGACCGAAGCGAGTTAAATCTAAACACATCGGTTTTACAAGTGTCTGTGTGATACGACTCAAAACTTTTTTCTCCTATAACTGCGCGAAAAGCATGTATTCTTGCTTAACACAACGACACAAGTTGTTTTAGAACGAAGCGAGCTAGATCTGAAGACATCGGTTTTACAAGTGTCCGTGTGATACGGATCAAAACTTTTTCTCCTATAACTGCGCGAAAAGCATGTATTCTTGCTTAAAACAACGAAACAAGCTGTTTTAGACCGAAACGAGTTAAATCTGAACACATCGGTTTTACAAGTGTCCGTGTGATACGCGTCAAAACTTTTTCCTATTGTAACTGCGCGAAAAGCATGTATTCTTGCTTAATACAACGAAACAAGCTGTTTTAGACTTAAACGAGTTAAATCTGAACACATCGGTTTTACAAGTGTCTGCGTGATACGAGTCAAAACGTTTTCTCTTATAGCTGCGCGAAAAGCATGTATTCCTGCTAAATACAACGAAACAAGTTGTTTTAGACCGAAACGAGCTAAATCTGAAGACATCGCTTTTACAAGTGTCCATGTGATACGCGTCAAAACATTTTCTCCTGTAACTGCGCGAAAAGCATGTATTCTTGCTTAAAACAACGAAACAAGCTGTTTTTTTTTTACCGAAACGAGCTAGACCTGAACACATCGGTTTTACAAGTGTCCGTGTGATACGCGTCAAATCTTTTTCCTATTGTAACTGCGCGAAAAGCATGTATTCTTGCTTAATACAACGAAACAAGCTGTTTTAGACCGAAACGAGCTTATGCTGAAGACATCGCTTTTACAAGTGTCCATGTGATACGCGTCAAAACATTTTCTCCTGTAACTGCGCGAAAAGCATGTATTCTTGCTTAAAACAACGAAACAAGCTGTTTTTTTGAGCGAAACGAGCTAGACCTGAACACATCGGTTTTACAAGTGTCCTTGTGATACGCGTCAAAACTTTTCCTCTTATAACTGCGCGGAAAGCATGTATTCGTGCTTAATACAACGAGACAAGCTGTTTTAGACCGAAACGAGTTAAATCGTTGTATTAAGCACGAATACATGCTTTTCGCGCAGTTATAAGAGAAAACGTTTTGACCACACAGACACTTGTAAAACCGATGTGTTCAGATTTAACTCGTTTCGGTCTAAAACAGCTTGTTTCGTTGTTTTAAGCAAGAATACACGCTTTTCGCGCAGTTACAGGAGAAAAAGTTTTGAAGCGTATCACACGGACACTTGTAAAACCGATGTCTTCAGATCTAGCTCGCTTCGTTCTAAAACAGCTTGTTTCTTTGTGTTAAGCAAGAATACATGCTTTTCGCGCAGTTATAGGAGAAAAAAGTTTTGAGTCGTATCACACAGACACTTGTAAAACCGATGTGTTCAGATTTAACTCGTTTCGGTCTAAAACAGGTTGTTTCGTTGTTTTAGGCAAGAATACATGCTTTTCGCGCAGTTAAAAGAGAAAAAGATTTGACGCGTATCACATGGGCACTTGTTATACAGATGTGCTCAGATTTAGATCTTTTCAGTCTAAAACAGCTTGTCTCGTTGTATTAAGCACGAATACATGCTTTCCGCGCAGTTATAAGAGGAAAACTTTTGACGCGTATCACAAGGACACTTGTAAAACCGGTGTGTTCAGATTTAAATTGTTCCGGTCTAAAATAGCTTGTTTCGTTGTTTTAAGCAAGAATACATGGTTTTCGCGCAGTTATAGGAGAAAAAGATTTGACGCGTATCACACGGACACTTGCAAAACTCGATGTGTTCAGATTTACCTCGTTCCCGTCTAAAACAGCTTGTTTCGTTGTTTTAAACAAGAATACATGCTTTTCGCGCCGTTACAATAGAAAAACTTTTTGACGCGTATCACATGGACACTTGTAAAACCGATGTGTTCAGATTTAGATCGTTTTGGTCTAAAACACCTTGTTTCGTTGTATTAAGCACGAACACATGCTTTTCGCGCAGTTATAAGAGAAAAAGTTTTGAACCGTATCACGCGGACACTTGTAAAACCGATGTGTTCAGATCTAGCTCGTTTCGGTCTAAAACAGCTTGTTTCGTTGTTTTAAGCAAGAATACATGCTTTTCGCGCAGTTACAGGAGAAAAAGTTTTGACGCGTATCACATGGACATTTGTAAAACCGATGTGTTCAGATTTAGCTCGTTTCGGTCTAAAACCGCTTGTTTTGTTGTTTTAAGCAAGAATACATGCTTTTCACGCAGTTAGAGGAGAAAAAGTTTTGACGCGTATCACTTGTAAAACCGATGTCTTCAGATTTAGCTCGTTTCGGTCTAAAACAGCTTGTTTCGTTGTATCAAACAGACACTTGTAAAACCGATGTGTTCAGATTTAGCTCGTTTCGGTCTAAAACAGCTTGTTTCGTTGTATTAAGCACGAATGCACCCTTTTCGCCCAGTTATATGAGAAAAAGGTTTGACTCGTAATACACAGACACTTGTAAAACCGATGTGTTCAGATTTCACTCGTTTCGGTCTAAAACAGCTTGTTTCGTTGATTTAAGCAAGAATACATGCTTTTCGCGCAGTTACAGGAGAAAAAGTTTTGAAGCGTATCACACGGACACTTGTAAAACCGATGTCTTCAGATCTAGCTCGCTTCTTTCTAAAACAACTTGTTTCGTTGTGTTAAGCAAGAATACATGCTTTTCGCGCAGTTATAGGAGAAAAAAGTTTTGATTCGTATCACACAGACACTTGTAAAATCGATGTGTTCAGATGTAACTCGTTTCGGTCTAAAACAGGTTGTTTCGTTGTTTTAAGCAAGAATACATGTTTTTCGCGCAGTTAAAAGAGAAATAGATTTGACGCGTATCACATGGGCACTTGTTATACAGATGTGCTCAGATTTAGATCTTTTCAGTCTAAAACAGCTTGTCTCGTTGTATTAAGCACGAATACATGCTTTCCGCGCAGTTATAAGAGGAAAATTTTTGACGCGTATCACAAGGACACTTGTAAAACCGGTGTGTTCAGATTTAAATTGTTCCGGTCTAAAATAGCTCGTTTCGTTGTTTTAAGCACGAACACATGCTTTTCGCGCAGTTATAAGAGAAAAAGTTTTGAAGCGTATCACGCGGACACTTGTAAAACCGATGTGTTCAGATCTAGCTCGTTTCGGTCTAAAACAGCTTGTTTCGTTGTTTTAAGCAAGAATACATGCTTTTCGCGCAGTTACAGGAGAAAAAGTTTTGACGCGTATCACATGGACATTTGTAAAACCGATGTGTTCAGATTTAGCTCGTTTCGGTCTAAAACTGCTTGTTTTGTTGTTTTAAGCAAGAATACATGCTTTTCACGCAGTTAGAGGAGAAAAAGTTTTGACGCGTATCACTTGTAAAACCGATGTCTTCAGATTTAGCTCGTTTCGGTCTAAAACAGCTTGTTTCGTTGTATCACACAGACACTTGTAAAACCGATGTGTTCAGATTTCACTCGTTTCGGTCTAAAACAGCTTGTTTCGTTGATTTAAGCAAGAATACATGCTTTTCGCGCAGTTACAGGAGAAAAAGTTTTGAAGCGTATCACACGGACACTTGTAAAACCGATGTCTTCAGATCTAGCTCGCTTCTTTCTAAAACAACTTGTTTCGTTGTGTTAAGCAAGAATACATGCTTTTCGCGCAGTTATAGGAGAAAAAAGTTTTGAGTCGTATCACACAGACACTTGTAAAACCGATGTGTTCAGATGTAACTCGTTTCGGTCTAAAACAGGTTGTTTCGTTGTTTTAAGCAAGAATACATGTTTTTCGCGCAGTTAAAAGAGAAATAGATTTGACGCGTATCACATGGGCACTTGTTATACAGATGTGCTCAGATTTAGATCTTTTCAGTCTAAAGCAGCTCGTCTCGTTGTATTAAGCACGAATACATGCTTTCCGCGCAGTTATAAGAGGAAAAGTTTTGACGCGTATCACAAGGACACTTGTAAAACCGGTGTGTTCAGATTTAAATTGTTCCGGTCTAAAATAGCTCGTTTCGTTGTTTTAAGCACGAACACATGCTTTTCGCGCAGTTATAAGAGAAAAAGTTTTGAAGCGTATCACGCGGACACTTGTAAAACCGATGTGTTCAGATCTAGCTCGTTTCGGTCTAAAACAGCTTGTTTCGTTGTTTTAAGCAAGAATACATGCTTTTCGCGCAGTTACAGGAGAAAAAGTTTTGACGCGTATCACATGGACATTTGTAAAACCGATGTGTTCAGATTTAGCTCGTTTCGGTCTAAAACTGCTTGTTTTGTTGTTTTAAGCAAGAATACATGCTTTTCACGCAGTTACAGGAGAAAAAGTTTTGACGCGTATCACTTGTAAAACCGATGTCTTCAGATTTAGCTCGTTTCGGTCTAAAACAGCTTGTTTCGTTGTATCACACAGACACTTGTAAAACCGATGTGTTCAGATTTAGCTCGGTTCGGTCTAAAACAGCTTGTTTCGTTGTATTAAGCACGAATACATGCTTTTCGCGCAGTTATAAGAGAAAACGTTTTGACTCGTATCACACAGACACTTGTAAAACCGATGTGTTCAGATTTAACTCGTTTTGGTCTAAAACAGGTTGTTTCGTTG
Organism: Amblyomma americanum; assembly: GCF_052857255.1. Classification (NCBI taxonomy): domain Eukaryota; kingdom Metazoa; phylum Arthropoda; class Arachnida; order Ixodida; family Ixodidae; genus Amblyomma; species Amblyomma americanum. Next base: position 95,129 of record NW_027526706.1, on the reverse strand, counting down.
TTTTATGCAAGAATACATGCTTTTCGCGCAGTTACAGGAGAAAAAGTTTTGACTCGTATCACAGACACTTGTAAAACCGATGTGTTCAGATTTAACTCGTTTCGGTCTAAAACAGCTTGTTTCGTTGTGTTAAGCAAGAATACATGCTTTTCGCGCAGTTACAGGAGAAAATGTTTTGACTCGTATCACACAGACACTTGTAAAACCGATGTGTTCAGATTTAACTCGTTTCGGTCTAAAACAGCTTGTTTCGTTGTTTTAAGCAAGAATACATGCTTTTCGCGCAGATACAGGATAAAAAGATTTGAAGCGTATCACACGGACACTTGTAAAACCGATGTGTTCAGAATTAACTCGTTTCGGTCTAAAACAGCTTGTCTCGTTGTATTAAGCACGAATACATGCTTTCCGCGCAGTTATAAGAGGAAAAGTTTTGACGCGTATCACAAGGACACTTGTAAAACCGGTGTGTTCAGATTTAACTCGTTTTAGTCTAAAACAGGTTGTTTCGTTGTTTTAAGCAAGAATACATGCTTTTCGCGCAGTTACAGGAGAAAAAGTTTTGAGTCGTATCACACAGACACTTGTAAAACCGATGTGTTCAGATTTAACTCGTTTCGGTCTAAAACAGCTTGTCTCGTTGTATTAAGCACGAATACCTGCTTTCCGCGCAGTTATAAGAGGAAAAGTTTTGACGCGTATCACAAGGACACTTGTAAAACCGGTGTGTTCAGATTTAAAGTGTTCCGGTCTAAAATAGCTTCTTTCGTTGTTTTAAGCAAGAATACATGGTTTTCGCGCAGTTATAGGAGAAAAAGATTTGACTCGTATCACACGGACACTTGTAAAACCGATGTGTTCAGAATAAGCTCGTTTCGGTCTAAAACAGCTTGTTTCGTTGTTTTAAGCAAGAATACAGGCTTTTTGCGCAGTTATAAAAGAAAAATTTGACGAGTATCACACAGACACTTGTAAAACCGATGTGTTCAGATTTAACTCGTTTCGGTCTAAAACAGCTTGTTTCGTTGTATTAACCACGAATACATGCTTTTCGCGCAGTTACAATAGGAAAAAGTTTTGACGCGTATCACACGGACACTTGTAAAACCGATGTCTTCAGATCTAGCTCGCTTCGTTCTAAAACAGCTTGTTTCTTTGTGTTAATCAAGAATACATGCTTTTCGCGCAGTTATAGGAGAAAAAAGTTTTGAGTCGTATCACACAGACACTTGTAAAACCGATGTGTTCAGATTTAACTCGTTTCGGTCTAAAACAGGTTGTTTCGTTGTTTTAAGCAAGAATACATGCTTTTCGCGCAGTTAAAAGAGAAAAAGATTTGACGCGTATCACATGGACACTTGTAAAACCTATGTGTTCAGATTTAGATCGTTTTATTTTAAAACACCTTGTTTCGTTGTATTAAGCACGAACACATGCTTTTCGCGCAGTTATAAGAGAAAAAGTTTTGAAGCGTATCACGCGGACACTTGTAAAACCGATCTGTGCAGATCCAGCTCGTTTCGGTCTAAAACAGCTTGTTTCGTTGTTTTAAGCAAGAATACATGCTTTTCGCGCAGTTACAGGATAAAATGTTTTGAAGCCTATCACACGGACACTTGTAAAACCGATGTCTTCAGATCTAGCTCGCTTCGTTCTAAAACAGCTTGTTTCGTTGTGTTAAGCAAGAATACATGCTTTTCCGCGCAGTTATAGGAGAAAAACGTTTTGAGCGTATCACACAGACACTTGTAAAACCGATGTGTTCAGATTTAGCTCGTTTCGGTCTAAAACAGCTTGTTTCGTTGTATTAAGCACGAATACATGCTTTTCGCGCAGTTATAAGAGAAAACGTTTTGACTCGTATCACACAGACACTTGTAAAACCGATGTGTTCAGATTTAACTCGTTTCGGTCTAAAACAGCTTGTTTCGTTGTATTAAGCACGAATACGCTTTTCGCGCAGTTATATGAGAAAAAGTTTTGACTCGTATTACACAGACACTTGTAAAACCGATGTGTTCAGATTTAACTTAGATTAATCTGAACACATCGGTTTTACAAGTGTCCATGTGATACGCGTCAAAACGTTTTCCTATTGTAACGGCGCGAAAAGCATGTATTCTTGTTTAAAACAACGAAACAAGTTGTTTTTGACCGGAACGAGGTAAATCTGAACACATCGGGTTTTGCAAGTGTCCATGTGAGAGGCGTCAAAACTTTTTCTCTTATAACTGCGCGAAAAGCATGTATTCTTGCTTAAAACAACGAAACAAGATGTTTTAGAACGAAGCGAGCTAGATCTGAACACATCGGTTTTACAAGTGTCCGCGTGATACGAGTCAAACCTTTATCTCTTATAACTGCGCGAAAAGCATGTGTTCGTGCCTAATACAACGAAACAAGGTGTTTTTAGACCAAAACGAGCTAAATCTGAACACATCGGTTTTACAAGTGTCCATGTGATACGCGTCAAAACGTTTTCCTATTGTAACGGCTCGAAAAGCATGTATGCTTGTTTAAAACAACGAAACAAGCTGTTTTAGACCGGAACAAGGTAAATCTGAACACATCGGGTTTTGCAAGTGTCCGTGTGATACGCGTCAAATCTTTTTTCTCCTATAACTGCGCGAAAACCATGTATTCTTGCTTAAAACAACGAAACAAGCTATTTTAGACCGGGACAATTTAAATCTGAACACACCGGTTTTACAAGTGTCCTTGTGATACGCGTCAAAACTTTTCCTCTTATAACTGCGTGGAAAGCATGTATTCGTGCTTAATACAACGGGACAAGCTGTTTTCGTCTGAAACGATCTAAATCTGAGCACATCTGTTTTACAACAACCCATGTGATACGCGTCAAATCTTTTTCTCTTATAAATGCGCGAAAAGCATGTATTCTTGGCTTAAAACAACGAAACAACCTGTTTTAGACCGAAAACGAGCAAAATCTGAACACATCGGTTTTACAAGTGTCCGTGTGATACGCGTCAAAACTTTTTCCTATTGTAACTGCGCGAAAAGCATGTATTCGTGGTTAATACAACGAAACAAGTTGTTTTAGACCGAAACGAGCTAAATCTGAACACATCGGTTTTACAAGTGTCCGTGTGATACTCGTCAAAACTTTTTCTGTTATAACTGCGCGAAAAGCATGTATTCTTGCTTAATACAACGAAACAAGCTGTTTTAGACCGAAACGAGGTAAATCTGAACACATCGGTTTTACAAGTGTCTGTGTGATACTCGTCAAATCTTTTTCTTTTATAACTGCGCAAAAAGCAAGTATTCTTGCTTAAAACAACGAAACAAGCTGTTTTAGACCGAAACCGAGCTGGATCTGAACACATTGGTTTTACAGGTGTCTGTGTGATACGACTCCAAAACTTTTTTCTCCTATAACTGCGCGAAAAGCATGTATTCTTGCTTAACACAACGAAACAAGCTGTTTTAGAACGAAGCGAGCTAGATCTGAAGACATCGGTTTTACAAGTGTCCGTTTGATACTCGTCAAAACGTTTTCTGTTATAACTGCGCGAAAAGCATGTATTCTTGCTTAATACAACGAAACAAGCTGTTTTAGACCGAAACGAGCTAAATCTGGACACATCGGTTTTACAAGTGTCTGTGTGATACTCGTCAAAACTTTTTCTCTTATAACTGCGCGAAAAGCATGTATTCGTGCTTAATACAACGAAACAAGCTGTTTTAGACCGAAACGAGCTAAATCTGAACACATCGGTTTTACAAGTGTCTGTGTGATACGACTCAAAACTTTTTTCTCGTATAACTGCGCGAAAAGCATGTATTCTTGCTTAACACAACGAAACAAGCTGTTTTAGAACGAAGCGAGCTAGATCTGAAGACATCGGTTTTACAAGTGTCCGCGTGATACGCTTTAAAACTTTTTCTCCTGTAACTGCGCGAAAAGCATGTATTCTTGCTTAAAACAACGAAACAACCTGTTTTAGACCGAAACGAGTTAAATCTGAACACATCGGTTTTACAAGTGTCTGTGTGATACGAGTCAAACCTTTTTCTCTTATAACTGCGCGAAAAGCATGTATTCGTGCTTAATACAACGAAACAAGCTGTTTTAGACCGAAACGAGCTAAATCTGAAGACATCGGTTTTACAAGTGTCCATGTGATACGCGTCAAAACTTTTTCTCCTGTATCTGCGCGAAAAGCATGTATTCTTGCTTAAAACAACGAAACAAGCTGTTTTAGACCGAAACGAGCTTATTCTGAACACATCGGTTTTACAAGTGTCCGTGTGATACGCGTCAAATCTTTTTCTCCTATAACTGCGCGAAAACCATGTATACTTGCTTAAAACAACGAAACAAGCTATTTTAGACCGGAACTATTTAAATCTGAACACACCGGTTTTACAAGTGTCCTTGTGATACGCGTCAAAACTTTTCCTCTTATAACTGCGCGGAAAGCAGGTATTCGTGCTTAATACAACGAGACAAGCTGTTTTAGACCGAAACGAGTTAAATCTGAACACATCGGTTTTACAAGTGTCTATGTGATACGACTCAAAACTTTTTCTCCTGTACCTGCGCGAAAAGCATGTATTCTTGCTTAAAACAACGAAACAAGTTGTTTTAGACCGAAACAAGTTAAATCTGAACACATCGATTTTACAAGTGTCTGTGTGATACGAGTCAAAACTTTTTCTCCTGTAACTGCGCGAAAAGCATGTATTCTTGCTTAAAACAACGAAACAACCTGTTTTAGACTAAAACGAGTTAAATATGAACACACCGGTTTTACAAGTGTCCTTGTGATACGCGTCAAAACTTTTCCTTTTATAACTGCACGGAAAGCATGTATTCGTGCTTAATACAACGAGACAAGCTGTTTTAGACCGAAACGAGTTAAATCTGAACACATCGGTTTTACAAGTGTTCGTGTGATACGCTTCAAAACTTTTTCTCCTGTAACTGCGCGAAAAGCATGTATTCTTGCTTAAAACAACGAAACAAGCTGTTTTAGACCGAAACGAGTTAAATCTGAACACATCGGTTTTACAAGTGTCTGTGTGATACGAGTCAAAACTTTTTCTCCTGTAACTGCGCGAAAAGCATGTATTCTTGCTTAAAACAACGAAACAACCTGTTTTAGACCAAAACGAGTTAAATCTGAACAAATGGGTTTTACAAGGGTCTGTGTAATACGAGTCAAACTTTTTCTCATATAACTGCGCGAAAAGCATGTATTCGTGCTTAATACAACGAAACAAGCTGTTTTAGACCGAAACGAGTTAAATCTGAGCACATCGGTTTTACAAGTGTCTGTGATACGAGTCAAAACGTTTTCTCTTATAACTGCGCGAACAGCATGTATTCGTGCTTAATACAACGAAACAAGATGTTTTAGACCGAAACGAGCTAAATCTGAAGACATCGGTTTTACAAGTGATACGCGTCAAAACTTTTTCTCCTGTAACTGCGTGAAAAGCATGTATTCTTGCTTAAAACAACAAAACAAGCAGTTTTAGACCGAAACGAGCTAAATCTGAACACATCGGTTTTACAAATGTCCATGTGATACGCGTCAAAACTTTTTCTCCTGTAACTGCGCGAAAAGCATGTATTCTTGCTTAAAACAACGAAACAAGCTGTTTTAGACCGAAACGAGCTAGATCTGAACACATCGGTTTTACAAGTGTCCGTGTGATACGCGTCAAAACCTTTTCCTATTGTAACTGCGCGAAAAGCATGTATTCGTGCTTAATACAACGAAACAAGCTGTTTTAGACCGAAACAAGCTAAATCTGAACACATCGGTTTTACAATTGTCTGTGTGATACAACTCAAAACTTTTTTCTCCTGTAACTGCGCGAAAAGCATGTATTCTTGCTTAACACAACGAAACAAGCTGTTTTAGAACGAAGCGAGCTAGATCTGAAGACATCGGTTTTACAAGTGTCCGTGTGATAGGCTTCAAAACATTTTATCCTGTAACTGCGCGAAAAGCATGTATTCTTGCTTAAAACAACGAAACAAGCTGTTTTAGACCGAAACGAGCTGGATCTGCACAGATCGGTTTTACAAGTGTCCGCGTGATTCGCTTCAAAACTTTTTCTCTTATAACTGCGCGAAAAGCATGTGTTCGTGCTTAAAACAACGAAACAAGGAGTTTTAAAATAAAACGATCTAAATCTGAACACATCGGTTTTACAAGTGTCCATGTGATACGCGTCAAAACATTTTCCTATTGTAACGGCGCGAAAAGCATGTATTCTTGTTTAAAACAACGAAACAAGCTGTTTTAGACCGGAACGAGGTAAATCTGAACACATCGGGTTTTGCAAGTGTCCGTGTGATACGCGTCAAATCTTTTTCTCCTATAACTGCGCGAAAACCATGTATTCTTGCTTAAAACAACGAAACAAGCTATTTTAGACCGGAACAATTTAAATCTGAACACACCGGTTTTACAAGTGTCCTTGTGATACGCGTCAAAACGTTTCCTCTTATAACTGCGCGGAAAGCATGTATTCGTGCTTAATACAACGAGACAACCTGTTTTAGACTGAAAAGATCTAAATCTGAGCACATCTATGTAACAAGTGCCCATGTGATACGCGTCAAATCTTTTTCTCTTTTACTGCGCGAAAAGCATGTATTCTTGCTTAAACAACGAAACAACCTGTTTTAGACCGAAACGAGTTAAATCTGAACACATCGGTTTTACAAGTGTCTGTGTGATACGACTCAAAACGTTTTTCTCCTATAACTGCGCGAAAAGCATGTATTCTTGCTTAACACAAAGAAACAAGCTGTTTTTGAACGAAGCGAGCTAGATCTGAAGACATCGGTTTTACAAGTGTCCGTGTGATACGCTTCAAAACTTTTTCTCCTGTAACTGCGCGAAAAGCCTGTATTCTTGCCTAAAACAACGAAACAAGCTGTTTTAGACCGAAACGAGCTAGATCTGAACACATCGGTTTTACAAGTGTCCGTGTGATACGGGTCAAAACTTTTTCCTATTGTAACTGCGCGAAAAGCATGTATTCGTGGTTAATACAACGAAACAAGTTGTTTTAGACCGAAACTAGCTAAATCTGAACACATCGGTTTTACAAGTGTCCGTGTGATACTCGTCAAAACTTTTTCTGTTATAACTGCGCGAAAAGCATGTATTCTTGCTTAATACAACGAAACAAGCTGTTTTAGACCGAAACGAGTTAAATCTGAACACATCGGATTTACAAGTGTCTGTGTGATACTCGTCAAAACTTTTTCTTTTAGAACTGCGCAAAAAGCATGTATTCTTGCGTAAAACAACGAAGCAAGCTGTTTTAGACCGAAACGAGCTAGATCTGAACACATCGGTTTTACAAGTGTCTGTGTGATACGACTCAAAACTTTTTTCTCCTATAACTGCGCGAAAAGCATGTATTCTTGCTTAACACAACTAAACAAGCTGTTTTAGAACGAAGCGAGCTAGATCTGAAGACATCGGTTTTACAAGTGTCCGTGTGATACGCTTCAAAACTTTTTCTCCTGTAACTGCGCGAAAAGCATGTATTCTTGCTTAAAACAACGAAACAACCTGTTTTAGACCAAAACGAGTTAAATCTGAACACATCGGTTTTACAAGTGTCTGTGTGATACGAGTCAAACCTTTTTCTCTTATAACTGCGCGAAAAGCATGTATTCGTGCTTAATACAACGAAACAAGCTGTTTTAGACCGAAACGAGCTAAATCTGAAGACAACGGTTTTACAAGTGTCCATGTGATACGCGTCAAAACTTTTTCTCCTGTAACTGCGCGAAAAGCATGTATTCTTGCTTAAACCAACGAAACAAGCTGTTTTAGACCGAAACGAGCTTATTCTGAACACATCGGTTTTACAAGTGTCCGTGTGATACGCGTCAAATCTTTTTCTCCTATAACTGCGCGAAAACCATGTATTCTTGCTTAAAGAACGAAACAAGCTATTTTAGACCGGAACAATTTAAATCTGAACACACCGGTTTTACAAGTGTCCTTGTGATACGCGTCAAAACGTTTCCTCTTATAACTGCGCGGAAAGCATGTATTCGTGTTTAATACAACGAGACAAGCTGTTTTAGACTGAAAAGATCTAAATCTGAGCACATCTATGTAACAAGTGCCCATGTGAAACGCGTCAAATCTTTTTCTCTTTGTACTGGAGTACATATTCGATTATATGCTGATGACTGTGTTTTATTTCGCGATGTTAGCAATGAAAACGATCAGAATGACCTACAAAATACGCTTACTAATATTGTACAGTGGTGCAAGCGCTGGGACATGACACTGAACGCAGATAAAAGTGTTTCTCTTCGCATAACTAACAAGATAAACGCTCTACAATATGCATATAAATTAGAATCATCACCATTGCAACAAGTAGCGTCCGTAAAGTACTTGGGTGTAACACTTACTAATAACCTTTCCTGGAACTCTCACATAGATAACATCTGTTCACTTGCATTCCGTAAGCTTTGTTATATAAGGCATAAACTTCGAAACGCCCCCGCTAACGTTAAGCTCTTAGGTTACAATACTCTAATTAGACCCAAGCTTGAATATGCTTGCATAATTTGGGACCCGTATACTAAGTCTAACATAAGAAAGCTCGAGAACGTTCAAAGGAAAGCAATTAGATTCATATATTCAAAATATCTACCCACTGACTCCCCCTCAGACTTGATGCGTGCTAACGGTATTGAAGAACTACAGGTAAGAAGACGAAATTTTCGTTTAGATTTCCTTTCATTACTTCTTAATAATAAACTCAGACTTGACCCTTCTGCTTATCTTTCCCCAATGCCAACACGGAATACACGACACTATCACAAAGCTCTTTTAAAACCATATTTTGCCCGGACTAACTCATTCAAGTTTTCCTTTTTCCCACGCACCATATCTGACTGGAACTCATTAACCGAACCAAATCAACCCTGAAAAACAGACGCGTTCCTCAGCCATCTTTGATATTGCGTATTATGTATTTTTTCTGCTTTGTCTTGCATTGCTGTATTGTTGTTTTACTACATTATCTTTGCTGTATTGTATTTTTGTTGCTTTACTTTTGCTTTTTGTGCACCTGCCCTTCCTGCTTGGACCTAACCATGGTCTGCAGTATGCACATAAATAAAATAAATAAAAATAAAAGCATGTATTCTTGCTTAAACAACGAAACAACCTGTTTTAGACCGAAACGAGTTAAATCTGAACACATCGGTTTTACAAGTGTCTGTGTGATACGACTCAAAACTTTTTTCTCCTATAACTGCGCGAAAAGCATGTATTCTTGCTTAACACAAAGAAACAAGCTGTTTTTGAACGAAGCGAGCTAGATCTGAAGACATCGGTTTTACAAGTGTCCGTGTGATACGCTTCAAAACTTTTTCTCCTGTAACTGCGCGAAAAGCCTGTATTCTTGCTTAAAACAACGAAACAAGCTGTTTTAGACCGAAACGAGCTAGATCTGAACACATCGGTTTTACAAGTGTCCGTGTGATACGCGTCAAAACTTTTTCCTATTGTAACTGCGCGAAAAGCATGTATTCGTGGTTAATACAAAGAAACAAGTTGTTTTAGACCGAAACTAGCTAAATCTGAACACATCGGTTTTACAAGTGTCCGTGTGATACTCGTCAAAACTTTTTCTGTTATAAACTGCGCGAAAAGCATGTATTCTTGCTTAATACAACGAAACAAGCTGTTTTAGACCGAAACGAGTTAAATCTGAACACATCGGTTTTACAAGTGTCTGTGTGATACTCGTCAAAACTTTTTCTTTTAGAACTGCGCAAAAAGCATGTATTCTTGCGTAAAACAACGAAGCAAGCTGTTTTAGACCGAAACGAGCTAGGATCTGAACACATCGGTTTTACAAGTGTCTGTGTGATACGACTCAAAACTTTTTTTCTCCTATAACCTGCGCGAAAAGCATGTATTCTTGCTTAACACAAAGAAACAAGCTGTTTTAGAACGAAGCGAGCTAGAATCTGAAGACATCGGTTTTACAAGTGTCCGTGTGATACGCTTCAAACTTTTTTCTCCTGTAACTGCGCGAAAAGCATGTATTCTTGCTTAAAACAACGAAACAACCTGTTTTAGACCAAAACGAGTTAAATCTGAACACATCGGTTTTACAAGTGTCCTGTGTGATACGAGTCAAACCTTTTTCTCTTATAACTGCGCGAAAAGCATGTATTCGTGCTTAATACAACGAAACAAGCTGTTTTAGACCGAAACGAGCTAAATCTGAAGACAACGGTTTTACAAGTGTCCATGTGATACGCGTCAAAACTTTTTCTCCTGTAACTGCGCGAAAAGCATGTATTCTTGCTTTAAAACAACGAAACAAGCTGTTTTAGACCGAAACGAGCTTATTCTGAAACACATCGGTTTTACAAGTGTCCGTGTGATACGCGTCAAATCTTTTTCTCCTATAACTGCGCGGAAAACCATGGTATTCTTGCTTAAAACAACGAAACAAGCTATTTTAACCGGAACAATTTAAATCTGAACACACCGGTTTTACAAGTGTCCTTGTGATACGCGTCAAAACTTTTCCTCTTATAACTGCGCGGAAAGCAGGTATTCGTGCTTAATACAACGAGACAAGCTGTTTTAGACCGAAACGAGTTAAATCTGAACACATCGGTTTTACAAGTGTCTGTGTGATACGACTCAAAAACTTTTTCTCCTGTAACTGCGCGAAAAGCATGTATTCTTGCTTAAAACAACGAAAACAAGCTGTTTTAGACCGAAACGAGTTTAAATCTGAACACATCGATTTTACAAGTGTCTGTGTGATACGAGTCAAAACTTTTTCTCCTGTAACTGCGCGAAAAGCATGTAATTCTTGCTTAAAACAACGAAACAACCTGTGTTAGACTAAAACGAGTTAAATCTGAACACACCGGTTTTACAAGTGTCTGTGTGATACGACTCAAAACTCTTTCTCCTGTAACTGCGCGAAAAAGCATGTATTCGTGCTTAATACAACCGAAACAAGCTGTTTTAGACCGAAACGAGGCTAAATCTGAACACATCGGTTTTACAAGTGTCTGTGTGATACAACTCAAAACTTTTTTCTCCTATAACTGCGCGAAAAGCATGTATTCTTGTTTAACACAACGAAACAAGCTGTTTTAGAACGAAGCGAGCTAGATCTGAAGACATCGGTTTTACAAGTGTCCGTGTGATAGGCTTCAAAACATTTTATCCTGTAACTGCGCGAAAAGCATGTATTCTTGCTTAAAACAACGAAACAAGCTGTTTTAGACCGAAACGAGCTGGATCAGCACAGATCGGTTTTACAAGTGTCCGCGTGATTCGCTTCAAAACTTTTTCTCCTATAACTGCGCGAAAAGCATGTGTTCGTGCTTAATACAACGAAACAAGGAATTTTAAAATAAAACGATCTAAATCTGAACACATCGGTTTTACAAGTGTCCATGTGATACGCGTCAAAACATTTTCCTATTGTAACGGCGCGAAAAGCATGTATTCTTGTTTAAAACAACGAAACAAGCTGTTTTAGACCGGAACGAGGTAAATCTGAACACATCGGGTTTTGCAAGTGTCGTGTAATACGCGTCAAATCTTTTTCTCTTATAACTGCCCGGAAAGCATGTATTCGTGCTTAATACAACGAGACAAGCTGTTTTAGACTGAAAAGATCTAAATCTGAGCACATCTGTGTAACAAGTGCCCATGTGATGCGCGTCAAATCTTTTTCTCTTTTAACTGCGCGAAAAGCATGTATTCTTGCTTAAAACAACGAAACAACCTGTTTTAGACCGAAACGAGTTAAATCTGAACAAATCGGTTTTACAAGTGTCCTGTGTGATACGACTCAAAACTTTTTTCTCCTATAACTGCGCGAAAAAGCATGTATTCTTGCTTAACACAAAGAAACAAGCTGTTTTTGAACGAAGCGAGCTAGATCTGAAGACATCGGTTTTACAAGTGTCCGTGTGATACGCTTCAAAACTTTTTTCTCCTGTAACTGCGCGAAAAAGCCTTGTATTCTTGCTTTAAACAACGAAACAAGCTGTTTTAGACCGAAACGAGCTAGATCTGAACACATCGGTTTTACAAGTGTCCGTGTGATACGCGTCAAAACTTTTTCCTATTGTAACTGCGCGAAAAAGCATGTATTCGTGGGTTAATACAACGAAACAAGTTGTTTTAGACCGAAAACTAGCTAAATCTGAAACACATCGGTTTTACAAGTGTCCGTGTGATACTCGTCAAAACTTTTTCTGTTATAACTGCGCGGAAAAGCATGTATTCGTGCTTAATACAACGAAACAAGCTGTTTTAGACCAAAACGAGTTAAATCTGAACACATCGGTTTTACAAGTGTCTGATGATACCTATCAAAACGTTTTCTCTTATAACTGCGCGAAAAGCATGTATTCGTGCATAATACAACGAAACAAGCTGTTTTAGACCGAAACGAGCTAAATCTGAACACATCAGTTTTACAAGTGTCCGCTGTGATACGCTTCAAAACTTTTTCTCCTGTATCTGAGCGAAAAGCATGTATTCTTGCTTAAAACAACGAAACAAGCTGTTTTAGACCGAAACGAGTTAAATCTGAACACATCGGTTTTACAAGTGTCTGTGTGATACGTCAAAAGTTTTTCCCCTGTAACTGCGCGAAAAAGCATGTATTCTTGCTTAAAACAACGAAACAACCTGTTTTAGACCGGAAACGAGCTAAATCTGAACACATCGGTTTTACAAGTGTTCCGTGTGATACGCGTCAAAACTTTTTCCTATTTGTAACTGCGCGAAAAGCATGTATTCGTGCTTAATACGAGACAAGCTGTTTTAGACTGAAACGATATAAATCTGAGCACATCTGTTTTACAAGTGCCCATGTGATACGCGTCAAATCTTTTTCTCTTATAACTGCGCGAAAAGCATGTATTCTTGCATAAAACAACGAAACAAGCTGTTTTAGACCGAAACGAGTTAAATCTGAACACATCGGTTTTACAAATGTTAACTGCGCGAAAAGCATGTATTCTTGCTTAAAACAACGAAACAAGCTGTTTTAGACCGAAACGAGTTAAATCTGAACACATCGGTTTTACAAGTGTCTGTGTGATACGATTCAAAACTTTTTCTCCTGTAACTGCGCGAAAAGCATGTATTCTTGATTAAAACAACGAAACAACCTGTTTTAGACCGAAACGAGTTAAATCTGAACACATCGGTTTTACAAGTGTCTGTGTGATAGGAGTCAAAACTTTTTCTCTTATAACTGCGCGAAAAGCATGTATTCGTGCTTAATACAACGAAACAAGCTGTTTTAGACCGAAACGAGTTAAATCTGAACACATCGGTTTTACAAGTGTCTGTGTGATACGAGTCAAAACTTTTTCTTTTATAACTGTGCGAAAAGCATGTATTCGTGCTTAATACAACGAAACAAGCTCTTTTAGACCGAAACGAGCTAAATCTGAACACATCGGTTTTACAAGTTCCTGTGTGATACCTATCAAAACGTTGTCTCTTATAACTGCGCGAAAAGCATGTATTCTTGCATAATACAACGAAACAAGCTGTTTTAGACCGAAACAAGCTAAATCTGATCACATCGGTTTTACAAGTGTCCGTGTGATACGCGTCAAACTTTTTTCTATTGTAACTGCGCGAAAAGCATGTATTCGTGCTTAATACAACGAAAAAAGCTGTTTTAGACGAAACAAGATAAATCTGAACACATCGGTTTTACAAATGTCCACGTGATACGAGTCAAAACTTTTTTTCCTGTAACGGCGCGAAAAGCATGTATTCTTGATTAAAACAACGAAACAAGCTGTTTTAGACCGAAACGAGCTAGATCTGAACACATCGGTTTTACAAGTGCCGGTGATACTCGTCAAAACTTTTTCTGTTATAACTGCGCGGAAAGCATGTATTCTTGCTTAATACAACGAAACAAGTTGTTTTAGACCGAAACGAGCTAAATCTGAACACATCGGTTTTACAAGTGTCCGTGTGATACTCGTCAAATCTTTTTCTTTTATAACTGCGCAAAAAGCATGTATTCTTGCTTAAAACAACGAAACAAGCTGTTTTAGAACGAAGCGAGCTAGATCTGAAGACATTGGTTTTACAAGTGTCCGCGTGATACGCTTCAAAACTTTTTCTCTTATAACTGCGCGAAAAGCATGTGTTCGTGCTTAATACAACGAAACAAGGTGTTTTAGACAGAAACGAGTTAAATCTGAACACATCGGTTTTACAAGTGTCCATGTGATAGGAATCAAAACTTTTCCTATTGTAACGTCGCGAAAAGCATGTATTCTTGCTTAAAACAACGAAACAAGCTGTTTTAGACCGAAACGAGTTAAATCTGAACACATCGGTTTTACAAGTGTCTGTGTGATACGAGTCAAAACTTTTTCTCCTGTAACTGCGCGAAAAGCATGTATTCTTGCTTAAAACAACGAAACAACCTGTTTTAGACCAAAACGAGTTAAATCTGAACACATGGGTTTTACAAGGGTCTGTGTAATACGAGTCAAACTTTTTCTCATATAACTGCGCGAAAAGCATGTATTCGTGCTTAATACAACGAAACAAGCTGTTTTAGACCGAAACGAGTTAAATCTGAGCACATCGGTTTTACAAGTGTCTGTGATACGAGTCAAAACGTTTTCTCTTATAACTGCGCGAACAGCATGTATTCGTGCTTAATACAACGAAACAAGATGTTTTAGACCGAAACGAGCTAAATCTGAAGACATCGGTTTTACAAGTGATACGCGTCAAAACTTTTTCTCCTGTAACTGCGTGAAAAGCATGTATTCTTGCTTAAAACAACAAAACAAGCAGTTTTAGACCGAAACGAGCTAAATCTGAACACATCGGTTTTACAAATGTCCATGTGATACGCGTCAAAACTTTTTCTCCTGTAACTGCGCGAAAAGCATGTATTCTTGCTTAAAACAACGAAACAAGCTGTTTTAGACCGAAACGAGCTAGATCTGAACACATCGGTTTTACAAGTGTCCGTGTGATACGCGTCAAAACCTTTTCCTATTGTAACTGCGCGAAAAGCATGTATTCGTGCTTAATACAACGAAACAAGCTGTTTTAGACCGAAACGAGCTAAATCTGAACACATCGGTTTTACAATTGTCTGTGTGATACAACTCAAAACTTTTTTCTCCTGTAACTGCGCGAAAAGCATGTATTCTTGCTTAACACAACGAAACAAGCTGTTTTAGAACGAAGCGAGCTAGATCTGAAGACATCGGTTTTACAAGTGTCCGTGTGATAGGCTTCAAAACATTTTATCCTGTAACTGCGCGAAAAGCATGTATTCTTGCTTAAAACAACGAAACAAGCTGTTTTAGACCGAAACGAGCTGGATCTGCACAGATCGGTTTTACAAGTGTCCGCGTGATTCGCTTCAAAACTTTTTCTCTTATAACTGCGCGAAAAGCATGTGTTCGTGCTTAATACAACGAAACAAGGAGTTTTAAAATAAAACGATCTAAATCTGAACACATCGGTTTTACAAGTGTCCATGTGATACGCGTCAAAACATTTTCCTATTGTAACGGCGCGAAAAGCATGTATTCTTGTTTAAAACAACGAAACAAGCTGTTTTAGACCGGAACGAGGTAAATCTGAACACATCGGGTTTTGCAAGTGTCCGTGTGATACGCGTCAAATCTTTTTCTCCTATAACTGCGCGAAAACCATGTATTCTTGCTTAAAACAACGAAACAAGCTATTTTAGACCGGAACAATTTAAATCTGAACACACCGGTTTTACAAGTGTCCTTGTGATACGCGTCAAAACGTTTCCTCTTAAACCTGCGCGGAAAGCATGTATTCGTGCTTAATACAACGAGACAACCTGTTTTAGACTGAAAAGATCTAAATCTGAGCACATCTATGTAACAAGTGCCCATGTGATACGCGTCAAATCTTTTTCTCTTTTACTGCGCGAAAAGCATGTATTCTTGCTTAAACAACGAAACAACCTGTTTTAGACCGAAACGAGTTAAATCTGAACACATCGGTTTTACAAGTGTCTGTGTGATACGACTCAAAACGTTTTTCTCCTATAACTGCGCGAAAAGCATGTATTCTTGCTTAACACAAAGAAACAAGCTGTTTTTGAACGAAGCGAGCTAGATCTGAAGACATCGGTTTTACAAGTGTCCGTGTGATACGCTTCAAAACTTTTTCTCCTGTAACTGCGCGAAAAGCCTGTATTCTTGCCTAAAACAACGAAACAAGCTGTTTTAGACCGAAACGAGCTAGATCTGAACACATCGGTTTTACAAGTGTCCGTGTGATACGCGTCAAAACTTTTTCCTATTGTAACTGCGCGAAAAGCATGTATTCGTGGTTAATACAACGAAACAAGTTGTTTTAGACCGAAACTAGCTAAATCTGAACACATCGGTTTTACAAGTGTCCGTGTGATACTCGTCAAAACTTTTTCTGTTATAACTGCGCGAAAAGCATGTATTCTTGCTTAATACAACGAAACAAGCTGTTTTAGACCGAAACGAGTTAAATCTGAACACATCGGTTTTACAAGTGTCTGTGTGATACTCGTCAAAACTTTTTCTTTTAGAACTGCGCAAAAAGCATGTATTCTTGCGTAAAACAACGAAGCAAGCTGTTTTAGACCGAAACGAGCTAGATCTGAACACATCGGTTTTACAAGTGTCTGTGTGATACGACTCAAAACTTTTTTCTCCTATAACTGCGCGAAAAGCATGTATTCTTGCTTAACACAACGAAACAAGCTGTTTTAGAACGAAGCGAGCTAGATCTGAAGACATCGGTTTTACAAGTGTCCGTGTGATACGCTTCAAAACTTTTTCTCCTGTAACTGCGCGAAAAGCATGTATTCTTGCTTAAAACAACGAAACAACCTGTTTTAGACCAAAACGAGTTAAATCTGAACACATCGGTTTTACAAGTGTCTGTGTGATACGAGTCAAACCTTTTTCTCTTATAACTGCGCGAAAAGCATGTATTCGTGCTTAATACAACGAAACAAGCTGTTTTAGACCGAAACGAGCTAAATCTGAAGACAACGGTTTTACAAGTGTCCATGTGATACGCGTCAAAACTTTTTCTCCTGTAACTGCGCGAAAAGCATGTATTCTTGCTTAAACCAACGAAACAAGCTGTTTTAGACCGAAACGAGCTTATTCTGAACACATCGGTTTTACAAGTGTCCGTGTGATACGCGTCAAATCTTTTTCGCCTATAACTGCGCGAAAACCATGTATTCTTGCTTAAAGAACGAAACAAGCTATTTTAGACCGGAACAATTTAAATCTGAACACACCGGTTTTACAAGTGTCCTTGTGATACGCGTCAAAACGTTTCCTCTTATAACTGCGCGGAAAGCATGTATTCGTGCTTAATACAACGAGACAAGCTGTTTTAGACTGAAAAGATCTAAATCTGAGCACATCTATGTAACAAGTGCCCATGTGATACGCGTCAAATCTTTTTCTCTTTTACTGCGCGAAAAGCATGTATTCTTGCTTAAACAACGAAACAACCTGTTTTAGACCGAAACGAGTTAAATCTGAACACATCGGTTTTACAAGTGTCTGTGTGATACGACTCAAAACTTTTTTCTCCTATAACTGCGCGAAAAGCATGTATTCTTGCTTAACACAAAGAAACAAGCTGTTTTTGAACGAAGCGAGCTAGATCTGAAGACATCGGTTTTACAAGTGTCCGTGTGATACGCTTCAAAACTTTTTCTCCTGTAACTGCGCGAAAATCCTGTATTCTTGCTTAAAACAACGAAACAAGCTGTTTTAGACCGAAACGAGCTAGATCTGAACACATCGGTTTTACAAGTGTCCGTGTGATACGCGTCAAAACTTTTTCCTATTGTAACTGCGCGAAAAGCATGTATTCGTGGTTAATACAACGAAACAAGTTGTTTTAGACCGAAACTAGCTAAATCTGAACACATCGGTTTTACAAGTGTCCGTGTGATACTCGTCAAAACTTTTTCTGTTATAACTGCGCGAAAAGCATGTATTCTTGCTTAATACAACGAAACAAGCTGTTTTAGACCGAAACGAGTTAAATCTGAACACATCGGTTTTACAAGTGTCTGTGTGATACTCGTCAAAACTTTTTCTTTTAGAACTGCGCAAAAAGCATGTATTCTTGCGTAAAACAACGAAGCAAGCTGTTTTAGACCGAAACGAGCTAGATCTGAACACATCGGTTTTACAAGTGTCTGTGTGATACGACTCAAAACTTTTTTCTCCTATAACTGCGCGAAAAGCATGTATTCTTACTTAACACAACGAAACAAGCTGTTTTAGAACGAAGCGAGCTAGATCTGAAGACATCGGTTTTACAAGTGTCCGTGTGATACGCTTCAAAACTTTTTCTCCTGTAACTGCGCGAAAAGCCTGTATTCTTGCTCAAAACAACGAAACAAGCTGTTTCAGACCGAAACGAGCTAGATCTGAACACATCGGTTTTACAAGTGTCCGTGTGATACGCGTCAAAACTTTTTCCTATTGTAACTGCGCGAAAAGCATGTATTCGTGGTTAATACAACGCAACAAGTTGTTTTAGACCGAAACTAGCTAAATCTGAACACATCGGTTTTACAAGTGTCCGTGTGATACTCGTCAAAACTTTTTCTGTTATAACTGCGCGAAAAGCATGTATTCGTGCTTAATACAACGAAACAAGCTGTTTTAGACCAAAACGAGTTAAATCTGAACACATCG
Source organism: Amblyomma americanum (assembly GCF_052857255.1). Lineage (NCBI taxonomy): Eukaryota > Metazoa > Arthropoda > Arachnida > Ixodida > Ixodidae > Amblyomma > Amblyomma americanum. Next base: position 76,360 of record NW_027526706.1, on the reverse strand, counting down.
GTTTTACAAGTGTCTGATGATACCTATCAAAACGTTTTCTCTTATAACTGCGCGAAAAGCATGTATTCGTGCATAATACAACGAAACAAGCTGTTTTAGACCGAAACGAGCTAAATCTGAACACATCGGTTTTACAAGTGTCCGTGTGATACGCTTCAAAACTTTTTCTCCTGTATCTGAGCGAAAAGCATGTATTCTTGCTTAAAACAACGAAACAAGCTGTTTTAGACCGAAACGAGTTAAATCTGAACACATCGGTTTTACAAGTGTCTGTGTGGTACGTCAAAAGTTTTTCCCCTGTAACTGCGCGAAAAGCATGTATTCTTGCTTAAAACAACAAAACAACCTGTTTTAGACCGAAACGAGTTAAATCTGAACACATCGGTTTTACAAGTGTCCGTGTGATACGCTTCAAAACTTTTTCTCCTGTAAGTGCGCGAAAAGCATGTATTCTTGCTTAAAACAACGAAACAAGCTGTTTTAGACCGAAACGAGCTAAATCTGAACACATCGGTTTTACAAGTGTCTGTGTGATACCTATCAAAACGTTTTCTCTTATAACTGCGCGAAAAGCATGTATTCGTGCATAATACAACGAAACAAGCTGTTTTAGACCGAAACGAGCTAAATCTGAACAGATCGGTTTTACAAGTGTCCGTGTGATACGCGTCAAAACTTTTTCCTATTGTAACTGCGCGAAAAGCATGTATTCGTGCTTAATACGAGACAAGCTGTTTTAGACTGAAACGATATAAATCTGAGCACATCTGTTTTACAAGTGCCCATGTGATACGCGTCAAATCTTTTTCTCTTATAACTGCGCGAAAAGCATGTATTCTTGCATAAAACAACGAAACAAGCTGTTTTAGACCGAAACGAGTTAAATCTGAACACATCGGCTTTACAAATGTCCGTGTGATACGCTTCAAACCTTTTTCTCCTGTAACTGCGCGAAAAGCATGTATTCTTGCTTAAAACAACGAAACCAGCTATTTTAGACCGGAACAATTTAAATCTGAACACACCGGTTTTACAAGTGTCTGTGTGATAGGAGTCAAAACTTTTTCTCTTATAACTGCGCGAAAAGCATGTATTCGTGCTTAATACAACGAAACAAGCTGTTTTAGACCGAAACGAGTTAAATCTGAACACATCGGTTTTACAAGTGTCTGTGTGATACGAGTCAAAACTTTTTCTTTTATAACTGTGCAAAAAGCATGTATTCGTGCTTAATACAACGAAACAAGCTCTTTTAGACCGAAACGAGCTAAATCTGAACACATCGGTTTTACAAGTGCCTGTGTGATACCTATCAAAACGTTGTCTCTTATAACTGCGCGAAAAGCATGTATTCTTGCATAATACAACAAAACAAGCTGTTTTAGACCGAAACAAGCTAAATCTGATCACATCGGTTTTACAAGTGTCCGTGTGATACGCGTCAAACTTTTTTCTATTGTAACTGCGCGAAAAGCATGTATTCGTGCTTAATACAACGAAAAAAGCTGTTTTAGACGAAACAAGCTAAATCTGAACACATCGGTTTTACAAATGTCCACGTGATACGAGTCAAAACTTTTTTTCCTGTAACGGCGCGAAAAGCATGTATTCTTGATTAAAACAACGAAACAAGCTGTTTTAGACCGAAACGAGCTAGATCTGAACACATCGGTTTTACAAGTGCCGGTGATACTCGTCAAAACTTTTTCTGTTATAACTGCGCGAAAAGCATGTATTCTTGCTTAAAACAACGAAACAAGCTGTTTTAGAACGAAGCGAGCTAGATCTGAAGACATCGGTTTTACAAGTGTCCGTGTGATACGCTTCAAAACTTTTTTCTCCTATAACTGCGCGAAAAGCATGTATTCTTGCTTAACACAAAGAAACAAGCTGTTTTAGAACGAAGCGAGCTAGATCTGAAGACATCGGTTTTACAAGTGTCCGTGTGATACGCTTCAAAACTTTTTCTCCTGTAACTGCGCGAAAAGCATGTATTCTTGCTTAAAACAACGAAACAACCTGTTTTAGACCAAAACGAGTTAAATCTGAACACATCGGTTTTACAAGTGTCTGTGTGATACGAGTCAAACCTTTTTCTCTTATAACTGCGCGAAAAGCATGTATTCGTGCTTAATACAACGAAACAAGCTGTTTTAGACCGAAACGAGCTAAATCTGAAGACAACGGTTTTACAAGTGTCCATGTGATACGCGTCAAAACTTTTTCTCCTGTAACTGCGCGAAAAGCATGTATTCTTGCTTAAAACAACGAAACAAGCTGTTTTAGACCGAAACAATCTAAATCTGATCACATCGGTTTTACAAGTGTCCGTGTGATACGCGTCAAACTTTTTTCTATTGTAACTGCGCGAAAAGCATGTATTCGTGCTTAATACAACGAAAAAAGCTGTTTTAGACGAAACAAGATAAATCTGAACACATCGGTTTTACAAATGTCCACGTGATACGAGTCAAAACTTTTTTTCCTGTAACGGCGCGAAAAGCATGTATTCTTGATTAAAACAACGAAACAAGCTGTTTTAGACCGAAACGAGCTAGATCTGAACACATCGGTTTTACAAGTGCCGGTGATACTCGTCAAAACTTTTTCTGTTATAACTGCGCGGAAAGCATGTATTCTTGCTTAATACAACGAAACAAGTTGTTTTAGACCGAAACGAGCTAAATCTGAACACATCGGTTTTACAAGTGTCCGTGTGATACTCGTCAAATCTTTTTCTTTTATAACTGCGCAAAAAGCATGTATTCTTGCTTAAAACAACGAAACAAGCTGTTTTAGAACGAAGCGAGCTAGATCTGAAGACATTGGTTTTACAAGTGTCCGCGTGATACGCTTCAAAACTTTTTCTCTTATAACTGCGCGAAAAGCATGTGTTCGTGCTTAATACAACGAAACAAGGTGTTTTAGACAGAAACGAGTTAAATCTGAACACATCGGTTTTACAAGTGTCCATGTGATAGGAATCAAAACTTTTCCTATTGTAACGTCGCGAAAAGCATGTATTCTTGCTTAAAACAACGAAACAAGCTGTTTTAGACCGAAACGAGTTAAATCTGAACACATCGGTTTTACAAGTGTCTGTGTGATACGAGTCAAAACTTTTTCTCCTGTAACTGCGCGAAAAGCATGTATTCTTGCTTAAAACAACGAAACAACCTGTTTTAGACCAAAACGAGTTAAATCTGAACACATGGGTTTTACAAGGGTCTGTGTAATACGAGTCAAACTTTTTCTCATATAACTGCGCGAAAAGCATGTATTCGTGCTTAATACAACGAAACAAGCTGTTTTAGACCGAAACGAGTTAAATCTGAGCACATCGGTTTTACAAGTGTCTGTGATACGAGTCAAAACGTTTTCTCTTATAACTGCGCGAACAGCATGTATTCGTGCTTAATACAACGAAACAAGATGTTTTAGACCGAAACGAGCTAAATCTGAAGACATCGGTTTTACAAGTGATACGCGTCAAAACTTTTTCTCCTGTAACTGCGTGAAAAGCATGTATTCTTGCTTAAAACAACAAAACAAGCAGTTTTAGACCGAAACGAGCTAAATCTGAACACATCGGTTTTACAAATGTCCATGTGATACGCGTCAAAACTTTTTCTCCTGTAACTGCGCGAAAAGCATGTATTCTTGCTTAAAACAACGAAACAAGCTGTTTTAGACCGAAACGAGCTAGATCTGAACACATCGGTTTTACAAGTGTCCGTGTGATACAACTCAAAACTTTTTTCTCCTGTAACTGCGCGAAAAGCATGTATTCTTGCTTAACACAACGAAACAAGCTGTTTTAGAACGAAGCGAGCTAGATCTGAAGACATCGGTTTTACAAGTGTCCGTGTGATAGGCTTCAAAACATTTTATCCTGTAACTGCGCGAAAAGCATGTATTCTTGCTTAAAACAACGAAACAAGCTGTTTTAGACCGAAACGAGCTGGATCTGCACAGATCGGTTTTACAAGTGTCCGCGTGATTCGCTTCAAAACTTTTTCTCTTATAACTGCGCGAAAAGCATGTGTTCGTGCTTAATACAACGAAACAAGGAGTTTTAAAATAAAACGATCTAAATCTGAACACATCGGTTTTACAAGTGTCCATGTGATACGCGTCAAAACATTTTCCTATTGTAACGGCGCGAAAAGCATGTATTCTTGTTTAAAACAACGAAACAAGCTGTTTTAGACCGGAACGAGGTAAATCTGAACACATCGGGTTTTGCAAGTGTCCGTGTGATACGCGTCAAATCTTTTTCTCCTATAACTGCGCGAAAACCATGTATTCTTGCTTAAAACAACGAAACAAGCTATTTTAGACCGGAACAATTTAAATCTGAACACACCGGTTTTACAAGTGTCCTTGTGATACGCGTCAAAACGTTTCCTCTTATAACTGCGCGGAAAGCATGTATTCGTGCTTAATACAACGAGACAACCTGTTTTAGACTGAAAAGATCTAAATCTGAGCACATCTATGTAACAAGTGCCCATGTGATACGCGTCAAATCTTTTTCTCTTTTACTGCGCGAAAAGCATGTATTCTTGCTTAAACAACGAAACAACCTGTTTTAGACCGAAACGAGTTAAATCTGAACACATCGGTTTTACAAGTGTCTGTGTGATACGACTCAAAACGTTTTTCTCCTATAACTGCGCGAAAAGCATGTATTCTTGCTTAACACAAAGAAACAAGCTGTTTTTGAACGAAGCGAGCTAGATCTGAAGACATCGGTTTTACAAGTGTCCGTGTGATACGCTTCAAAACTTTTTCTCCTGTAACTGCGCGAAAAGCCTGTATTCTTGCCTAAAACAACGAAACAAGCTATTTTAGACCGAAACGAGCTAGATCTGAACACATCGGTTTTACAAGTGTCCGTGTGATACGCGTCAAAACTTTTTCCTATTGTAACTGCGCGAAAAGCATGTATTCGTGGTTAATACAACGAAACAAGTTGTTTTAGACCGAAACTAGCTAAATCTGAACACATCGGTTTTACAAGTGTCCGTGTGATACTCGTCAAAACTTTTTCTGTTATAACTGCGCGAAAAGCATGTATTCTTGCTTAATACAACGAAACAAGCTGTTTTAGACCGAAACGAGTTAAATCTGAACACATCGGTTTTACAAGTGTCTGAGTGATACTCGTCAAAACTTTTTCTTTTAGAACTGCGCAAAAAGCATGTATTCTTGCGTAAAACAACGAAGCAAGCTGTTTTAGACCGAAACGAGCTAGATCTGAACACATCGGTTTTACAAGTGTCTGTGTGATACGACTCAAAACTTTTTTCTCCTATAACTGCGCGAAAAGCATGTATTCTTGCTTAACACAACGAAACAAGCTGTTTTAGAACGAAGCGAGCTAGATCTGAAGACATCGGTTTTACAAGTGCCCGTGTGATACGCTTCAAAACTTTTTCTCCTGTAACTGCGCGAAAAGCATGTATTCTTGCTTAAAACAACGAAACAACCTGTTTTAGACCAAAACGAGTTAAATCTGAACACATCGGTTTTACAAGTGTCTGTGTGATACGAGTCAAACCTTTTTCTCTTATAACTGCGCGAAAAGCATGTATTCGTGCTTAATACAACGAAACAAGCTGTTTTAGACCGAAACGAGCTAAATCTGAAGACAACGGTTTTACAAGTGTCCATGTGATACGCGTCAAAACTTTTTCTCCTGTAACTGCGCGAAAAGCATGTATTCTTGTTTAAACCAACGAAACAAGCTGTTTTAGACCGAAACGAGCTTATTCTGAACACATCGGTTTTACAAGTGTCCGTGTGATACGCGTCAAATCTTTTTCTCCTATAACTGCGCGAAAACCATGTATTCTTGCTTAAAGAACGAAACAAGCTATTTTAGACCGGAACAATTTAAATCTGAACACACCGGTTTTACAAGTGTCCTTGTGATACGCGTCAAAACGTTTCCTCTTATAACTGCGCGGAAAGCATGTATTCGTGCTTAATACAACGAGACAAGCTGTTTTAGACTGAAAAGATCTAAATCTGAGCACATCTATGTAACAAGTGCCCATGTGATACGCGTCAAATCTTTTTCTCTTTTACTGCGCGAAAAGCATGTATTCTTGCTTAAACAACGAAACAACCTGTTTTAGACCGAAACGAGTTAAATCTGAACACATCGGTTTTACAAGTGTCTGTGTGATACGACTCAAAACTTTTTTCTCCTATAACTGCGCGAAAAGCATGTATTCTTGCTTAACACAACGAAACAAGCTCTTTTAGAACGAAGCGAGCTAGATCTGAAGACATCGGTTTTACAAGTGTCCGTGTGATACGCTTCAAAACTTTTTCTCCTGTAACTGCGCGAAAAGCCTGTATTCTTGCTTAAAACAACGAAACAAGCTGTTTTAGACCGAAACGAGCTAGATCTGAACACATCGGTTTTACAAGTGTCCGTGTGATACGCGTCAAAACTTTTTCCTATTGTAACTGCGCGAAAAGCATGTATTCGTGGTTAATACAACGAAACAAGTTGTTTTAGACCGAAACTAGCTAAATCTGAACACATCGGTTTTACAAGTGTCCGTGTGATACTCGTCAAAACTTTTTCTGTTATAACTGCGCGAAAAGCATGTATTCTTGCTTAATACAACGAAACAAGCTGTTTTAGACCGAAACGAGTTAAATCTGAACACATCGGTTTTACAAGTGTCTGTGTGATACTCGTCAAAACTTTTTCTTTTAGAACTGCGCAAAAAGCATGTATTCTTGCGTAAAACAACGAAGCAAGCTGTTTTAGACCGAAACGAGCTAGATCTGAACACATCGGTTTTACAAGTGTCTGTGTGATACGACTCAAAACTTTTTTCTCCTATAACTGCGCGAAAAGCATGTATCCTTACTTAACACAACGAAACAAGCTGTTTTAGAACGAAGCGAGCTAGATCTGAAGACATCGGTTTTACAAGTGTCCGTGTGATACGCTTCAAAACTTTTTCTCCTGTAACTGCGCGAAAAGCCTGTATTCTTGCTTAAAACAACGAAACAAGCTGTTTCAGACCGAAACGAGCTAGATCTGAACACATCGGTTTTACAAGTGTCCGTGTGATACGCGTCAAAACTTTTTCCTATTGTAACTGCGCGAAAAGCATGTATTCGTGGTTAATACAACGCAACAAGTTGTTTTAGACCGAAACTAGCTAAATCTGAACACATCGGTTTTACAAGTGTCCGTGTGATACTCGTCAAAACTTTTTCTGTTATAACTGCGCGAAAAGCATGTATTCGTGCTTAATACAACGAAACAAGCTGTTTTAGACCAAAACGAGTTAAATCTGAACACATCGGTTTTACAAGTGTCTGATGATACCTATCAAAACGTTTTCTCTTATAACTGCGCGAAAAGCATGTATTCGTGCATAATACAACGAAACAAGCTGTTTTAGACCGAAACGAGCTAAATCTGAACACATCGGTTTTACAAGTGTCCGTGTGATACGCTTCAAAACTTTTTCTCCTGTATCTGAGCGAAAAGCATGTATTCTTGCTTAAAACAACGAAACAAGCTGTTTTAGACCGAAACGAGTTAAATCTGAACACATCGGTTTTACAAGTGTCCGTGTGATACGCTTCAAAACTTTTTCTCCTGTAAGTGCGCGAAAAGCATGTATTCTTGCTTAAAACAACGAAACAAGCTGTTTTAGACCGAAACGAGCTAAATCTGAACACATCGGTTTTACAAGTGTCTGTGTGATACCTATCAAAACGTTTTCTCTTATAACTGCGCGAAAAGCATGTATTTGTGCATAATACAACGAAACAAGCTGTTTTAGACCGAAACGAGCTAAATCTGAACAGATCGGTTTTACAAGTGTCCGTGTGATACGCGTCAAAACTTTTTCCTATTGTAACTGCGCGAAAAGCATGTATTCGTGCTTAATACGAGACAAGCTGTTTTAGACTGAAACGATATAAATCTGAGCACATCTGTTTTACAAGTGCCCATGTGATACGCGTCAAATCTTTTTCTCTTATAACTGCGCGAAAAGCATGTATTCTTGCATAAAACAACGAAACAAGCTGTTTTAGACCGAAACGAGTTAAATCTGAACATATCGGCTTTACAAATGTCCGTGTGATACGCTTCAAACCTTTTTCTCCTGTAACTGCGCGAAAAGCATGTATTCTTGCTTAAAACAACGAAACCAGCTATTTTAGACCGGAACAATTTAAATCTGAACACACCGGTTTTACAAGTGTCTGTGTGATAGGAGTCAAAACTTTTTCTCTTATAACTGCGCGAAAAGCATGTATTCGTGCTTAATACAACGAAACAAGCTGTTTTAGACCGAAACGAGTTAAATCTGAACACATCGGTTTTACAAGTGTCTGTGTGATACGAGTCAAAACTTTTTCTTTTATAACTGTGCGAAAAGCATGTATTCGTGCTTAATACAACGAAACAAGCTCTTTTAGACCGAAACGAGCTAAATCTGAACACATCGGTTTTACAAGTGCCTGTGTGATACCTATCAAAACGTTGTCTCTTATAACTGCGCGAAAAGCATGTATTCTTGCATAATACAACAAAACAAGCTGTTTTAGACCGAAACAAGCTAAATCTGATCACATCGGTTTTACAAGTGTCCGTGTGATACGCGTCAAACTTTTTTCTATTGTAACTGCGCGAAAAGCATGTATTCGTGCTTAATACAACGAAAAAAGCTGTTTTAGACGAAACAAGCTAAATCTGAACACATCGGTTTTACAAATGTCCACGTGATACGAGTCAAAACTTTTTTTCCTGTAACGGCGCGAAAAGCATGTATTCTTGATTAAAACAACGAAACAAGCTGTTTTAGACCGAAACGAGCTAGATCTGAACACATCGGTTTTACAAGTGCCGGTGATACTCGTCAAAACTTTTTCTGTTATAACTGCGCGAAAAGCATGTATTCTTGCTTAAAACAACGAAACAAGCTGTTTTAGAACGAAGCGAGCTAGATCTGAAGACATCGGTTTTACAAGTGTCCGCGTGATACGCTTCAAAACTTTTTCTCTTATAACTGCGCGAAAAGCATGTGTTCGTGCTTAATACAACGAAACAAGGTGTTTTAGACAGAAACGAGTTAAATCTGAACACATCGGTTTTACAAGTGTCCATGTGATAGGAATCAAAACTTTTTTCTCCTATAACTGCGCGAAAAGCATGTATTCTTGCTTAACACAAAGAAACAAGCTGTTTTTGAACGAAGCGAGCTAGATCTGAAGACATCGGTTTTACAAGTGTCCGTGTGATGCGCTTCAAAACTTTTTCTCCTGTAACTGCGCGAAAAGCCTGTATTCTTGCTTAAAACAACGAAACAAGCTGTTTTAGACCGAAACGAGCTAGATCTGAACACATCGGTTTTACAAGTGTCCGTGTGATACGCGTCAAAACTTTTTCCTATTGTAACTGCGCGAAAAGCATGTATTCGTGGTTAATACAACGAAACAAGTTGTTTTAGACCGAAACTAGCTAAATCTGAACACATCGGTTTTACAAGTGTCCGTGTGATACTCGTCAAAACTTTTTCTGTTATAATTGCGCGAAAAGCATGTATTCTTGCTTAATACAACGAAACAAGCTGTTTTAGACCGAAACGAGTTAAATCTGAATACATCGGTTTTACAAGTGTCTGTGTGATACTCGTCAAAACTTTTTCTTTTAGAACTGCGCAAAAAGCATGTATTCTTGCGTAAAACAACGAAGCAAGCTGTTTTAGACCGAAACGAGCTAGATCTGAACACATCGGTTTTACAAGTGTCTGTGTGATACGACTCAAAACTTTTTTCTCCTATAACTGCGCGAAAAGCATGTATTCTTGCTTAACACAAAGAAACAAGCTGTTTTAGAACGAAGCGAGCTAGATCTGAAGACATCGGTTTTACAAGTGTCCGTGTGATACGCTTCAAAACTTTTTCTCCTGTAACTGCGCGAAAAGCATGTATTCTTGCTTAAAACAACGAAACAACCTGTTTTAGACCAAAACGAGTTAAATCTGAACACATCGGTTTTACAAGTGTCTGTGTGATACGAGTCAAACCTTTTTCTCTTATAACTGCGCGAAAAGCATGTATTCGTGCTTAATACAACGAAACAAGCTGTTTTAGACCGAAACGAGCTAAATCTGAAGACACGGTTTTACAAGTGTCCATGTGATACGCGTCAAAACTTTTTCTCCTGTAACTGCGCGAAAAGCATGTATTCTTGCTTAAAACAACGAAACAAGCTGTTTTAGACCGAAACGAGTTAAATCTGAACACATCGGTTTTACAAGTGTCTGTGTGATACGTCAAAAGTTTTTCCCCTGTAACTGCGCGAAAAGCATGTATTCTTGCTTAAAACAACGAAACAACCTGTTTTAGACCGAAACGAGCTAAATCTGAACACATCGGTTTTACAAGTGTCTGTGTGATACCTATCAAAACGTTTTCTCTTATAACTGCGCGAAAAGCATGTATTCGTGCATAATACAACGAAACAAGCTGTTTTAGACCGAAACGAGCTAAATCTGAACAGATCGGTTTTACAAGTGTCCGTGTGATACGCGTCAAAACTTTTTCCTATTGTAACTGCGCGAAAAGCATGTATTCGTGCTTAATACGAGACAAGCTGTTTTAGACTGAAACGATATAAATCTGAGCACATCTGTTTTACAAGTGCCCATGTGATACGCGTCAAATCTTTTTCTCTTATAACTGCGCGAAAAGCATGTATTCTTGCATAAAACAACGAAACAAGCTGTTTTAGACCGAAACGAGTTAAATCTGAACACATCGGTTTTACAAATGTCCGTGTGATACGCTTCAAACCTTTTTCTCCTGTAACTGCGCGAAAAGCATGTATTCTTGCTTAAAACAACGAAACAAGCTGTTTTAGACCGAAACGAGTTAAATCTGAACACATCGGTTTTACAAGTGTCTGTGTGATACCATTCAAAACTTTTTCTCCTGTAACTGCGCGAAAAGCATGTATTCTTGATTAAAACAACGAAACAACCTGTTTTAGACCGAAACGAGTTAAATCTGAACACATCGGTTTTACAAGTGTCTGTGTGATAGGAGTCAAAACTTTTTCTCTTATAACTGCGCGAAAAGCATGTATTCGTGCTTAATACAACGAAACAAGCTGTTTTAGACCGAAACGAGTTAAATCTGAACACATCGGTTTTACAAGTGTCTGTGTGATACGAGTCAAAACTTTTTCTTTTATAACTGTGCGAAAAGCATGTATTCGTGCTTAATACAACGAAACAAGCTCTTTTAGACCGAAACGAGCTAAATCTGAACACATCGGTTTTACAAGTGCCTGTGTGATACCTATCAAAACGTTGTCTCTTATAACTGCGCGAAAAGCATGTATTCTTGCATAATACAACGAAACAAGCTGTTTTAGACCGAAACAAGCTAAATCTGATCACATCGGTTTTACAAGTGTCCGTGTGATACGCGTCAAACTTTTTTCTATTGTAACTGCGCGAAAAGCATGTATTCGTGCTTAATACAACGAAAAAAGCTGTTTTAGACGAAACAAGATAAATCTGAACACATCGGTTTTACAAATGTCACGTGATACGAGTCAAAACTTTTTTTCCTGTAACGGCGCGAAAAGCATGTATTCTTGATTAAAACAACGAAACAAGCTGTTTTAGACCGAAACGAGCTAGATCTGAACACATCGGTTTTACAAGTGCCGGTGATACTCGTCAAAACTTTTTCTGTTATAACTGCGCGGAAAGCATGTATTCTTGCTTAATACAACGAAACAAGTTGTTTTAGACCGAAACGAGCTAAATCTGAACACATCGGTTTTACAAGTGTCCGTGTGATACTCGTCAAATCTTTTTCTTTTATAACTGCGCAAAAAGCATGTATTCTTGCTTAAAACAACGAAACAAGCTGTTTTAGAACGAAGCGAGCTAGATCTGAAGACATTGGTTTTACAAGTGTCCGCGTGATACGCTTCAAAACTTTTTCTCTTATAACTGCGCGAAAAGCATGTGTTCGTGCTTAATACAACGAAACAAGGTGTTTTAGACAGAAACGAGTTAAATCTGAACACATCGGTTTTACAAGTGTCCATGTGATAGGAATCAAAACTTTTCCTATTGTAACGTCGCGATAAGCATGTATTCTTGCTTAAAACAACGAAACAACCTGTTTTATACCGAAACGAGTTAAATCTGAACACATCGGTTTTACAAGTGTCCATGTGATACGCGTCAAAAGGTTTTTCTAGTTTAACGGCGCGAAAAGCATGTATTCTTGTTTAAAACAACGAAACAAGCTGTTTTAGACCGGAACGAGGTAAATCTGAACACATCGGGTTGCAAGTGTCCGTGTGATACGCGTCAAATCTTTTTCTCCTATAACTGCGCGAAAACCATGTATTCTTGCTTAAAACAACTAAACAAGCTATTTTAGACCGCAACAATTTAAATCTGAACACACCAGTTTTACAAGTGTCCTTGTGATACGCGTCAAAACTTTTCCTCTTTTAACTGCGCGGAAAGCATGTATTCGTGCTTAATACGAGACAAGCTGTTTTAGACTGAAACGATCTAAATCTGAGCACATCTGTTTTACAAGTGCCCATGTGATACGCGTCAAATCTTTTTCTCTTATAACTGCGCGAAAAGCATGTATTCTTGCTTAAAACAACGAAACAACCTGTTTTAGACCGAAACAAGTTAAATCTGAACACATCGGTTTTACAAGTGTCTGTGTGATAGAAGTCAAAGCTTTTCCTCTTATAACTGCGCGAAAAGCATGTATTCGTGCTTAATACAACGAAACAAGCTGTTTTAGACCGAAACGAGTTAAATCTGAACTCATCGGTTTTACAAGTGTCTGTGTGATACGAGTCAAAACTTTTTCTTTTATAACTGCGCGAAAAGCATGTATTCGTGCTTAATACAACGAAACAAGCTGTTTTAGACCGAAACTAGCTAAATCTGAACACATCGGTTTTACAAGTGTCTGTGTGATACGAGTCAAAACTTTTTCTCTTATAACTGCGCGAAAAGCATGTATTCATGCTTAATACAACGAAACAAGCTGTTTGAGACCGAAACGAGCTAAATCTGAAGACATCGGTTTTACAAGTGTCCATGATACGCGTCAAAACTTTTTCCTATTGTAACTGCGCGAAAAGCATGTATTCTTGCTTAAAACAACGAAACAACCTGTTTTAGACCGAAACAAGTTAAATCGGAACACATCGGTTTTACAAGTGTCTGTGTGATACGAGTCAAAACTTTTTCTCTTATAACTGCGCGAAAAGCATGTATTCTTGCTTAAAACAACGAAACAAGCTGTTTTAGACCGAAACGAGCTAGATCTGAACACATCGGTTTTACAAGTGTCTGTGTGATACGAGTCAAAACTTTTTCTCTTATAACTGCGCGAAAAGCATGTATTCTTGCTTAAAACAACGAAACAAGCTGTTTTAGACCGAAACGAGCTAGATCTGAACACATCGGTTTTACAAGTGTCCGTGTGATACTCGTCAAATCTTTTTCTTTTATAACTGCGAAAAAAGCATGTATTCTTGCTTAAAACAACGAAACAAGCTGTTTTAGAACGAAGCGAGCTAGATCTGAAGACATCGGTTTTACAAGTGTCCGCGTGATACGCTTCAAAACTTTTTCTCTTATAACTGCGCGAAAAGCATGTGTTCGTGCTTAATACAACGAAACAAGGTGTTTTAGACAGAAACGAGTTAAATCTGAACACATCGGTTTTACAAGTGTCCATGTGATAGGAATCAAAACTTTTCCTATTGTAACGTCGCGATAAGCATGTATTCTTGCTTAAAACAACGAAACAACCTGTTTTATACCGAAACGAGTTAAATCTGAACACATCGGTTTTACAAGTGTCCATGTGATACGCGTCAAAAGGTTTTTCTAGTTTAACGGCGCGAAAAGCATGTATTCTTGTTTAAAACAACGAAACAAGCTGTTTTAGACCGGAACGAGGTAAATCTGAACACATCGGGTTGCAAGTGTCCGTGTGATACGCGTCAAATCTTTTTCTCCTATAACTGCGCGAAAACCATGTATTCTTGCTTAAAACAACTAAACAAGCTATTTTAGACCGCAACAATTTAAATCTGAACACACCAGTTTTACAAGTGTCCTTGTGATACGCGTCAAAACTTTTCCTCTTTTAACTGCGCGGAAAGCATGTATTCGTGCTTAATACGAGACAAGCTGTTTTAGACTGAAACGATCTAAATCTGAGCACATCTGTTTTACAAGTGCCCATGTGATACGCGTCAAATCTTTTTCTCTTATAACTGCGCGAAAAGCATGTATTCTTGCTTAAAACAACGAAACAACCTGTTTTAGACCGAAACAAGTTAAATCTGAACACATCGGTTTTACAAGTGTCTGTGTGATAGAAGTCAAAGCTTTTCCTCTTATAACTGCGCGAAAAGCATGTATTCGTGCTTAATACAACGAAACAAGCTGTTTTAGACCGAAACGAGTTAAATCGGAACTCATCGGTTTTACAAGTGTCTGTGTGATACGAGTCAAAACTTTTTCTTTTATAACTGCGCGAAAAGCATGTATTCGTGCTTAATACAACGAAACAAGCTGTTTTAGACCGAAACTAGCTAAATCTGAACACATCGGTTTTACAAGTGTCTGTGTGATACGAGTCAAAACTTTTTCTCTTATAACTGCGCGAAAAGCATGTATTCATGCTTAATACAACGAAACAAGCTGTTTGAGACCGAAACGAGCTAAATCTGAAGACATCGGTTTTACAAGTGTCCATGATACGCGTCAAAACTTTTTCCTATTGTAACTGCGCGAAAAGCATGTATTCTTGCTTAAAACAACGAAACAACCTGTTTTAGACCGAAACGAGTTAAATCGGAACACATCGGTTTTACAAGTGTCTGTGTGATACGAGTCAAAACTTTTTCTCTTATAACTGCGCGAAAAGCATGTATTCATGCTTAATACAACGAAACAAGCTGTTTGAGACCGAAACGAGCTAGATCTGAACACATCGGTTTTACAAGTGTCTGTGTGATACGAGTCAAAACTTTTTCTCTTATAACTGCGCGAAAAGCATGTATTCTTGCTTAAAACAACGAAACAAGCTGTTTTAGACCGAAACGAGCTAGATCTGAACACATCGGTTTTACAAGTGTCCGTGTGATACTCGTCAAATCTTTTTCTTTTATAACTGCGCAAAAAGCATGTATTCTTGCTTAAAACAACGAAACAAGCTGTTTTAGAACGAAACGAGCTAGATCTGAAGACATCGGTTTTACAAGTGTCCGCGTGATACGCTTCAAAACTTTTTCTCTTATAACTGCGCGAAAAGCATGTGTTCGTGCTTAATACAACGAAACAAGGTGTTTTAGACAGAAACGAGTTAAATCTGAACACATCGGTTTTACAAGTGTCCATGTGATAGGAATCAAAACTTTTCCTATTGTAACGTCGCGATAAGCATGTATTCTTGCTTAAAACAACGAAACAACCTGTTTTATACCGAAACGAGTTAAATCTGAACACATCGGTTTTACAAGTGTCCATGTGATACGCGTCAAAAGGTTTTTCTAGTTTAACGGCGCGAAAAGCATGTATTCTTGTTTAAAACAACGAAACAAGCTGTTTTAGACCGGAACGAGGTAAATCTGAACACATCGGGTTGCAAGTGTCCGTGTGATACGCGTCAAATCTTTTTCTCCTATAACTGCGCGAAAACCATGTATTCTTGCTTAAAACAACTAAACAAGCTATTTTAGACCGCAACAATTTAAATCTGAACACACCAGTTTTACAAGTGTCCTTGTGATACGCGTCAAAACTTTTCCTCTTTTAACTGCGCGGAAAGCATGTATTCGTGCTTAATACGAGACAAGCTGTTTTAGACTGAAACGATCTAAATCTGAGCACATCTGTTTTACAAGTGCCCATGTGATACGCGTCAAATCTTTTTCTCTTATAACTGCGCGAAAAGCATGTATTCTTGCTTAAAACAACGAAACAACCTGTTTTAGACCGAAACAAGTTAAATCTGAACACATCGGTTTTACAAGTGTCTGTGTGATAGAAGTCAAAGCTTTTCCTCTTATAACTGCGCGAAAAGCATGTATTCGTGCTTAATACAACGAAACAAGCTGTTTTAGACCGAAACGAGTTAAATCTGAACTCATCGGTTTTACAAGTGTCTGTGTGATACGAGTCAAAACTTTTTCTTTTATAACTGCGCGAAAAGCATGTATTCGTGCTTAATACAACGAAACAAGCTGTTTTAGACCGAAACTAGCTAAATCTGAACACATCGGTTTTACAAGTGTCTGTGTGATACGAGTCAAAACTTTTTCTCTTATAACTGCGCGAAAAGCATGTATTCATGCTTAATACAACGAAACAAGCTGTTTGAGACCGAAACGAGCTAAATCTGAAGACATCGGTTTTACAAGTGTCCATGATACGCGTCAAAACTTTTTCCTATTGTAACTGCGCGAAAAGCATGTATTCTTGCTTAAAACAACGAAACAACCTGTTTTAGACCGAAACGAGTTAAATCGGAACACATCGGTTTTACAAGTGTCTGTGTGATACGAGTCAAAACTTTTTCTCTTATAACTGCGCGAAAAGCATGTATTCTTGCTTAAAACAACGAAACAAGCTGTTTTAGACCGAAACGAGCTAGATCTGAACACATCGGTTTTACAAGTGTCTGTGTGATATGAGTCAAAACTTTTTCTCTTATAACTGCGCGAAAAGCATGTATTCTTGCTTAAAACAACGAAACAAGCTGTTTTAGACCGAAACGAGCTAGATCTGAACACATCGGTTTTACAAGTGTCCGTGTGATACTCGTCAAAACTTTTTCTGGTATAACTGCGCGAAAAGCATGTATTCTTGCATAGAACAACGAGGCAAGTTGTTTTAGACCGAAACGAGCTAGATCTGAACACATCGGTTTTACAAGTGTCTGTGTGATGCGACTCAAAACTTTTTTCTCCTATAACTGCGCGAAAAGCATGTATTCTTGCTTAACACAACGAAACAAGCTGTTTTAGAACGAAGCGAGTTAAATCTGAACACATCGGTTTTACAAGTGTCTGTGTGATACGAGTCAAAACTTTTTCTTTTATAACTGTGCGAAAAGCATGTATTCGTGCTTAATACAACGAAACAAGCTCTTTTAGACCGAAACGAGCTAAATCTGAACACATCGGTTTTACAAGTGCCTGTGTGATACCTATCAAAACGTTTTCTCTTATAACTGCGCGAAAAGCATGTATTCTTGCATAATACAACGAAACAAGCTGTTTTAGACCGAAACAAGCTAAATCTGATCACATCGGTTTTACAAGTGTCCGTGTGATACGCGTCAAACTTTTTTCTATTGTAACGGCGCGAAAAGCATGTATTCGTGCTTAATACAACGAAAAAAGCTGTTTTAGACGAAACAAGCTAAATCTGAACACTAAGCGTAGACAGCTGGGCTAGTTGGTTCACAGTCGCATTATGATACATCGTTCTGGCGCACGAAAAACACGGACGAAGGAAGAACAGACACACAATCGCCGGACATCAACTGAAGTTTATTCACAGAAACCAGTCCTATATGTACAGATGTGACCACCAGGTAACTGATAACAAAAGCCCAAAATCGGGAAAACCAAAAGGCAATCAACCAGAGCCACAGGTTCCATATCGCACACGTGCCTTCATGCACATCGCCCACAATTTCTGTGCCTAGCTGACACGATCAACACCGTTAGCCTTCAGATAATCTAGTTCCTTTCTTCTAAGCACAATAGAGGGAGTACTGACGCAGTGATCTTTATCATTGGCAATACAGAGGGCTTCAAAAATTTCCCGGCTTTTCTGAGTCCTGAACTTTCTTAACACACTTGTTTTTTCCAAAAACGCCTTGCATGCTGGCTTATACGAACAACGGCGAATGTGGTCAGCTAAATGACCTCCGCCACTAATCGAAGTTACTGTCCTGCGATGCTCTAGCAAGCGTTCGTTGATACAGCGCCCGGTTTGTCCAATGTAGCGTTTGCCACAGGCGAGAGGGATGTTGTACACCACGCCAACCTTACAGTCGACGAGGGCTTTGGTGTGCCTAATTTTGCAGGCAGACCTCTTTTTGGGTTCGTTTACTAGGCGGCACAGGCGTCCCAGCCTCTCCGGAGCTGAAAACACTACACGGACGCCGCACTTGTCCCCGACCTTCTTGAGGCGGTGCGAGACCTTGTGCCAGTAAGGCACAACGACAGGTCGCTGTTGCGGGCGTGTGTTATCCACCTGCCTGTGCCGTCCACCAGATTTTACTTCGCTAATCTGGCTTTCGACCACTGAGGCCACGATTTCTCTCTGGAAACCTGCCTTCTCCAGACGCCTTAGTTGGGCATGGACACTCTCCCGGACTCGATGCTCACACGACTTGGCTAGAGCAGAGCGGATGCAGTTTTTTGCAATAGCTCTCTTCACGAGCTTAGAATGAGCCGATTTGTAGTTAATAATTTGTTTTCTCGACCGTGGCTTGTACTGCCAGCACACGCGCGTTTCCTCAAAAATATAAAGCACACATCTAGATACTGGATGTGCCCTTCCTGCGGCAGTTCGTGCGTGAACTTCATGCCAAAGGCGTTGCAAACAAAAATGTCAATAATGTCGTCCACGACAATACCCCTATCCCGAGCCTCAGTCGCGTTCATTACTACTAGGTAGTCGTCTACGTATCTAAAAACTTTCAGCACGCTGGCGTTGTAAAGGGACGCCTGAATGCGCTTGTCAAGGGTGGATAAAAATATATCGCTTAAAAGCGGTGCTAGGCAAGAGCCTATGCACACTCCTTCTTTTTGGATGAGGCAACGATCATTGAAGGTGACAATGGTGGATGAAAGATAAAATCTTAAAAGCTCTAGAAAATTGTCGGTAGATAACCCTGTCATATTCTGAAAAGCCACAGGCCCGGCGTCTTCAATGAAAGTTCTGACCGCGCAAAACAGCTCGGGGTGAGGTATTGAGTAGAATAAATCTTCAACATCAATTGAAAAGGCAAATCTCTTTGGGCATGAAGCTTCTACGCCAGAAAAATATGCAATGACTTGATTGGAATTTTTTACCAGAAATGGGTCGTCTAAAGAAATGGCACTAAGGTGCTTCTGCAGGAACCTTGACAAGGAGCCCTGCCAGGATCCCTTTTCCGTAACGATAGCGCGGAAAGGCGCAGATTCTTTGTGGGTTTTTACCGTGAAGAAAACACTAGGGGAGTTTACATCAGAAGCGGAGATACTCTTTCTTAATCTTTCCAAGTTCATTTCTTCACATAAAGCGATGGCCTTTTTCTTCACCTTGGCTGAAGACACCTTCCTATCAGCAAAGTTTTTGGTCAAGGCCTCGTTTGCCTTCTGACGGTACGTAGAATTTGGCATCACCACGAAGCCTCCCTCTTTGTCCGACACCAACAGGGCAAGATCATTGCTCTTCAGAAAGTTGACAGTTGATCTAACTGGTATTTTGGGGGCAAAAGGTGCACCACTATACCTCAAACACTCTACACCTTCAGCGATACAGCGGTCCTGTTCATCTGAGCTTGCTGCCGCCGCCACGTTCCTGACCATGGACAGTAAATGTACAGGTTCTTCTTTTGGTTCAATACAGAACTTAGGACCACGAGATAGTGCAGCTTCAACCCTTTCGGGCAAATTACACTCACCAATACAGGTAACTTGGTTCGTTGCCAGTTGCTGGTGCACTGGCGCTTTCTTTAACGCACATAGGTTTGCAAGACACATGTTCCACAGGAACGCGGTGGTTTTTGCAGCTTCACGAGTGAACGTCCGGAAAAGGTGTTCACCACTCTGTCCAGGCACTAGAGAAGCTGAGAAGGCGTGCAGGTAGTTTTGCAGATGCCGAATCTGTCTCCACAGCTCGGAGCGCATGATCTTCATCATTCTCCTGGCATGACGCGCAGACGGCAAGCACGGCGAAAACAAGGCATGAACACCCGGCAGGACAAGGCGATGGTCGAGTGCAAACGTGAGTTCCCTTGCACGGCATGTGGTCACAGCTAAAAGGTTGACGAGCGTCGTAGAAGGATTCGCACACATAAAAGGAGGGAAGACAGGGCCCAATGTACTAGAAAGTATATCGCTAAGCGTAGACAGCTGGGCTAGTTGGTTCACAGTCGCATTATGATACATCGTTCTGGCGCACGAAAAACACGGACGAAGGAAGAACAGACACACAATCGCCGGACATCAACTGAAGTTTATTCACAGAAACCAGTCCTATATGTACAGATGTGACCACCAGGTAACTGATAACAAAAGCCCAAAATCGGGAAAACCAAAAGGCAATCAACCAGAGCCACAGGTTCCATATATGTACATATAGGACTGGTTTCTGTGAATAAACTTCAGTTGATGTCCGGCGATTGTGTGTCTGTTCTTCCTTCGTCCGTGTTTTTCGTGCGCCAGAACGATGTATCATAATGCGACTGTGAACCAACTAGCCCAGCTGTCTACGCTTAGCGATATACTTTCTAGTACATTGGGCCCTGTCTTCCCTCCTTTTATGTGTGCGAATCCTTCTACGACGCTCGTCAACCTTTTAGCTGTGACCACATGCCGTGCAAGGGAACTCACGTTTGCACTCGACCATCGCCTTGTCCTGCCGGGTGTTCATGCCTTGTTTTCGCCGTGCTTCCCGTCTGCGCGTCATGCCAGGAGAATGATGAAGATCATGCGCTCCGAGCTGTGGAGACAGATTCGGCATCTGCAAAACTACCTGCACGCCTTCTCAGCTTCTCTAGTGCCTGGACAGAGTGGTGAACACCTTTTCCGGACGTTCACTCGTGAAGCTGCAAAAACCACCGCGTTCCTGTGGAACATGTGTCTTGCAAACCTATGTGCGTTAAAGAAAGCGCCAGTGCACCAGCAACTGGCAACGAACCAAGTTACCTGTATTGGTGAGTGTAATTTGCCCGAAAGGGTTGAAGCTGCACTATCTCGTGGTCCTAAGTTCTGTATTGAACCAAAAGAAGAACCTGTACATTTACTGTCCATGGTCAGGAACGTGGCGGCGGCAGCAAGCTCAGATGAACAGGACCGCTGTATCGCTGAAGGTGTAGAGTGTTTGAGGTATAGTGGTGCACCTTTTGCCCCCAAAATACCAGTTAGATCAACTGTCAACTTTCTGAAGAGCAATGATCTTGCCCTGTTAGTGTCGGACAAAGAGGGAGGCTTCGTGGTGATGCCAAATTCTACGTACCGTCAGAAGGCAAACGAGGCCTTGACCAAAAAACTTTGCTGATAGGAAGGTGTCTTCAGCCAAGGTGAAGAAAAAGGCCATCGCTTTATGTGAAGAAATGAACTTGGAAAGATTAAGAAAGAGTATCTCCGCTTCTGATGTAAACTCCCTTAGTGTTTTCTTCACGGTAAAAAACCCACAAAGAATCTGCGCCTTTCCGCGCTATCGTTACGGAAAAGGGATCCTGGCAGGGCTCCTTGTCAAGGTTCCTGCAGAAGCACCTTAGTGCCATTTCTTTAGACGACCCATTTCTGGTAAAAAATTCCAATCAAGTCATTGCATATTTTTCTGGCGTAGAAGCTTCATGCCCAAAGAGATTTGCCTTTTCAATTGATGTTGAAGATTTATTCTACTCAATACCTCACCCCGAGCTGTTTTGCGCGGTCAGAACTTTCATTGAAGACGCCGGGCCTGTGGCTTTTCAGAATATGACAGGGTTATCTACCGACAATTTTCTAGAGCTTTTAAGATTTTATCTTTCATCCACCATTGTCACCTTCAATGATCGTTGCCTCATCCAAAAAGAAGGAGTGTGCATAGGCTCTTGCCTAGCACCGCTTTTAAGCGATATATTTTTATCCACCCTTGACAAGCGCATTCAGGCGTCCCTTTACAACGCCAGCGTGCTGAAAGTTTTTAGATACGTAGACGACTACCTAGTAGTAATGAACGCGACTGAGGCTCGGGATAGGGGTATTGTCGTGGACGACATTATTGACATTTTTGTTTGCAACGCCTTTGGCATGAAGTTCACGCACGAACTGCCGCAGGAAGGGCACATCCAGTATCTAGATGTGTGCTTTATATTTTTGAGGAAACGCGCGTGTGCTGGCAGTACAAGCCACGGTCGAGAAAACAAATTATTAACTACAAATCGGCTCATTCTAAGCTCGTGAAGAGAGCTATTGCAAAAAACTGCATCCGCTCTGCTCTAGCCAAGTCGTGTGAGCATCGAGTCCGGGAGAGTGTCCATGCCCAACTAAGGCGTCTGGAGAAGGCAGGTTTCCAGAGAGAAATCGTGGCCTCAGTGGTCGAAAGCCAGATTAGCGAAGTAAAATCTGGTGGACGGCACAGGCAGGTGGATAACACACGCCCGCAACAGCGACCTGTCGTTGTGCCTTACTGGCACAAGGTCTCGCACCGCCTCAAGAAGGTCGGGGACAAGTGCGGCGTCCGTGTAGTGTTTTCAGCTCCGGAGAGGCTGGGACGCCTGTGCCGCCTAGTAAACGAACCCAAAAAGAGGTCTGCCTGCAAAATTAGGCACACCAAAGCCCTCGTCGACTGTAAGGTTGGCGTGGTGTACAACATCCCTCTCGCCTGTGGCAAACGCTACATTGGACAAACCGGGCGCTGTATCAACGAACGCTTGCTAGAGCATCGCAGGACAGTAACTTCGATTAGTGGCGGAGGTCATTTAGCTGACCACATTCGCCGTTGTTCGTATAAGCCAGCATGCAAGGCGTTTTTGGAAAAAACAAGTGTGTTAAGAAAGTTCAGGACTCAGAAAAGCCGGGAAATTTTTGAAGCCCTCTGTATTGCCAATGATAAAGATCACTGCGTCAGTACTCCCTCTATTGTGCTTAGAAGAAAGGAACTAGATTATCTGAAGGCTAACGGTGTTGATCGTGTCTGCTAGGCACAGAAATTGTGGGCGATGTGCATGAAGGCACGTGTGCGATATGGAACCTGTGGCTCTGGTTGATTGCCTTTTGGTTTTCCCGATTTTGGGCTTTTGTTATCAGTTACCTGGTGGTCACATCTGTACATATAGGACTGGTTTCTGTGAATAAACTTCAGTTGATGTCCGGCGATTGTGTGTCTGTTCTTCCTTCGTCCGTGTTTTTCGTGCGCCAGAACGATGTATCATAATTAAATCTGAACACATCGGTTTTACAAATGTCCACGTGATACGAGTCAAAACTTTTTTTCTTGTAACGGCGCGAAAAGCATGTATTCTTGATTAAAACAACGAAACAAGCTGTTTTAGACCGAAACGAGCTAGATCTGAACACATCGGTTTTACAAGTGCCGGTGATACTCGTCAAAACTTTTTCTGTTATAACTGCGCGAAAAGCATGTATTCTTGCTTAATACAACGAAACAAGTTGTTTTAGACCGAAACGAGCTAAATCTGAACACATCGGTTTTACAAGTGTCCGTGTGATACTCGTCAAATCTTTTTCTTTTATAACTGCGCAAAAAGCATGTATTCTTGCTTAAAACAACGAAACAAGCTGTTTTAGAACGAAGCGAGCTAGATCTGAAGACATCGGTTTTACAAGTGTCCGCGTGATACGCTTCAAAACTTTTTCTCTTATAACTGCGCGAAAAGCATGTGTTCGTGCCTAATACAACGAAACAAGGTGTTTTAGACAGAAACGAGTTAAATCTGAACACATCGGTTTTACAAGTGTCCATGTGATAGGAATCAAAACTTTTCCTATTGTAACGTCGCGAAAAGCATGTATCCTTGCTTAAAACAACGAAACAACCTGTTTTATACCGAAACGAGTTAAATCTGAACACATCGGTTTTACAAGTGTCCATGTGATACGCGTCAAAAGTTTTTCTAGTTTAACGGCGCGAAAAGCATGTATTCTTGTTTAAAACAACGAAACAAGCTGTATTAGACCGGAACGAGGTAAATCTGAACACATCGGGTTGCAAGTGTCCGTGTGATACGCGTCAAATCTTTTTCTCCCTATAACTGCGCGAAAACCATGTATTCTTGCTTAAAACAACTAACCAAGCTATTTTAGACCGCAACAATTTAAATCTGAACACACCAGTTTTACAAGTGTCCTTGTGATACGCGTCAAAACTTTTCCTCTTTTAACTGCGCGGAAAGCATGTATTCGTGCTTAATACGAGACAAGCTGTTTTAGACTGAAACGATCTAAATCTGAGCACATCTGTTTTACAAGTGCCCATGTGATACGCGTCAAATCTTTTTCTCTTATAACTGCGCGAAAAGCATGTATTCTTGCTTAAAACAACGAAACAACCTGTTTTAGACCGAAACAAGTTAAATCTGAACACATCGGTTTTACAAGTGTCTGCGTGATAGGAGTCAAAACTTTTCCTCTTATAACTGCGCGAAAAGCATGTATTCGTGCTTAATACAACGAAACAAGCTGTTTTAGACCGAAACGAGCTAAATCTGAAGACATCGGTTTTACAAGTGTCCATGATACGCGTCAAAACTTTTTTCCTATTGTAACTGCGCGAAAAGCATGTATTCTTGCTTAAACAACGAAACCTGTTTTAGACCGAAACGAGTTAAATCGGAACACATCGGTTTTACAAGTGTCTGTGTGATACGAGTCAAAACTTTTTCTCTTATAACTGCGCGAAAAGCATGTATTCTTGCTTAAAACAACGAAACAAGCTGTTTTAGACCGAAACGAGCTAGATCTGAAC
Source organism: Amblyomma americanum (assembly GCF_052857255.1). Lineage (NCBI taxonomy): Eukaryota > Metazoa > Arthropoda > Arachnida > Ixodida > Ixodidae > Amblyomma > Amblyomma americanum. The sequence continues at coordinate 51,599 of NW_027526706.1, read as the reverse complement.
ACATCGGTTTTACAAGTGTCCGTGTGATACTCGTCACAACTTTTTCTGTTATAACTGCGCGAAAAGCATGTATTCTTATTAGAACAACGAAGCAAGTTGTTTTAGACCGAAACGAGCTAGATCTGAACACATCGATTTTACAAGTGTCTGTGTGATGCGACTCAAAACTTTTTCTCCTATAACTGCGCGAAAAGCATGTATTCTTGCTTAACACAACGAAGCAAGCTGTTTTAGAACGAAGCGAGTTAAATCTGAACACATCGGTTTTACAAGTGTCTGTGTGATACGAGTCAAAACTTTTTCTTTTATAACTGCGCGAAAAGCATGTATTCGTGCATAATACAACGAAACAAGCTGTTTTAGACCGTAACGAGCTAAATCTGAACACATCGGTTTTACAAGTGTCCGTGTGATACGCGACAAAACTTTTTCCTATTGTAACTGCGCGAAAAGCATGTATTCTTGCTTAAAACAACGAAACAACCTGTTTTAGACCGAAACGAGTTAAATCTGAACACATCGGTTTTACAAGTGTCCATGTGATACGCGTCAAAAGGTTTTTCTAGTTTAACGGCGCGAAAATCATGTATTCTTGTTTAAAACAACGAAACAAGCTGTTTTAGACCGGAACGAGGTAAATCTGAACACATCGGGTTGCAAGTGTCCGTGTGATACGCGTCAAATCTTTTTCTCCTATAACTGCGCGAAAACCATGTATTCTTGCTTAAAACAACTAAACAAGCTATTTTAGACCGCAACAATTTAAATCTGAACACACCAGTTTTACAAGTGTCCTTGTGATACGCGTCAAAACTTTTCCTCTTTTAACTGCGCGGAAAGCATGTATTCGTGCTTAATACGAGACAAGCTGTTTTAGACTGAAACGATCTAAATCTGAGCACATCTGTTTTACAAGTGCCCATGTGATACGCGTCAAATCTTTTTCTCTTATAACTGCGCGAAAAGCATGTATTCTTGCTTAAAACAACGAAACAACCTGTTTTAGACCGAAACAAGTTAAATCTGAACACACCGGTTTTACAAGTGTCTGTGTGATAGAAGTCAAAACTTTTCCTCTTATAACTGCGCGAAAAGCATGTATTCGTGCTTAATACAACGAAACAAGCTGTTTTAGACCGAAACGAGTTAAATCTGAACTCATCGGTTTTACAAGTGTCTGTGTGATACGAGTCAAAACTTTTTCTTTTATAACTGCGCGAAAAGCATGTATTCGTGCTTAATACAACGAAACAAGCTGTTTTAGACCGAAACTAGCTAAATCTGAACACATCGGTTTTACAAGTGTCTGTGTGATACGAGTCAAAACTTTTTCTCTTATAACTGCGCGAAAAGCATGTATTCATGCTTAATACAACGAAACAAGCTGTTTGAGACCGAAACGAGCTAAATCTGAAGACATCGGTTTTACAAGTGTCCATGATACGCGTCAAAACTTTTTCCTATTGTAACTGCGCGAAAAGCATGTATTCTTGCTTAAAACAACGAAACAACCTGTTTTAGGACCGAAACGAGTTAAATCGGAACACATCGGTTTTACAAGTGTCTGTGTGATACGAGTCAAAACTTTTTCTCTTATAACTGCGCGAAAAGCATGTATTCTTGCTTAAAACAACGAAACAAGCTGTTTTAGACCGAAACGAGCTAGATCTGAACACATCGGTTTTACAAGTGTCTGTGTGATACGAGTCAAAACTTTTTCTCTTATAACTGCGCGAAAAGCATGTATTCTTGCTTAAAACAACGAAACAAGCTGTTTTAGACCGAAACGAGCTAGATCTGAACACATCGGTTTTACAAGTGTCTGTGTGATACGAGTCAAAACTTTTTCTCTTATAACTGCGCGAAAAGCATGTATTCTTGCTTAAAACAACGAAACAAGCTGTTTTAGACCGAAACGAGCTAGATCTGAACACATCGGTTTTACAAGTGTCCGTGTGATACTCGTCAAAACTTTTTCTGGTATAACTGCGCGAAAAGCATGTATTCTTGCATAGAACAACGAAGCAAGTTGTTTTAGACCGAAACGAGCTAGATCTGAACACATCGGTTTTACAAGTGTCTGTGTGATGCGACTCAAAACTTTTTTCTCCTATAACTGCGCGAAAAGCATGTATTCTTGCTTAACACAACGAAACAAGCTGTTTTAGAACGAAGCGAGTTAAATCTGAACACATCGGTTTTACAAGTGTCTGTGTGATACGAGTCAAAACTTTTTCTTTTATAACTGTGCGAAAAGCATGTATTCGTGCTTAATACAACGAAACAAGCTCTTTTAGACCGAAACGAGCTAAATCTGAACACATCGGTTTTACAAGTGCCTGTGTGATACCTATCAAAACGTTTTCTCTTATAACTGCGCGAAAAGCATGTATTCTTGCATAATACAACGAAACAAGCTGTTTTAGACCGAAACAAGCTAAATCTGATCACATCGGTTTTACAAGTGTCCGTGTGATACGCCGTCAAACTTTTTTCTATTGTAACGGCGCGAAAAGCATGTATTCGTGCTTAATACAACGAAAAAAGCTGTTTTAGACGAAACAAGCTAAATCTGAACACATCGGTTTTACAAATGTCCACGTGATACGAGTCAAAACTTTTTTTCCTGTAACGGCGCGAAAAGCATGTATTCTTGATTAAAACAACGAAACAAGCTGTTTTAGACCGAAACAAGTTAAATCTGAACACACGGTTTTACAAGTGTCTGTGTGATAGAAGTCAAAACTTTTCCTCTTATAACTGCGCGAAAAGCATGTATTCGTGCTTAATACAACGAAACAAGCTGTTTTAGACCGAAACGAGTTAAATCTGAACTCATCGGTTTTACAAGTGTCTGTGTGATACGAGTCAAAACTTTTCTTTTATAACTGCGCGAAAAGCATGTATTCGTGCTTAATACAACGAAACAAGCTGTTTTAGACCGAAACTAGCTAAATCTGAACACATCGGTTTTACAAGTGTCTGTGTGATACGAGTCAAAACTTTTTCTCTTATAACTGCGCGAAAAGCATGTATTCATGCTTAATACAACGAAACAAGCTGTTTGAGACCGAAACGAGCTAAAATCTGAAGACATCGGTTTTACAAGTGTCCATGATACGCGTCAAAACTTTTTCCTATTGTAACTGCGCGAAAAGCATGTATTCTTGCTTAAAACAACGAAACAACCTGTTTTAGACCGAAACGAGTTAAATCGGAACACATCGGTTTTACAAGTGTCTGTGTGATACGAGTCAAAACTTTTTCTCTTATAACTGCGCGAAAAAGCATGTATTCTTGCTTAAACAACGAAACAAGCTGTTTTAGACCGAAACGAGCTAGATCTGAACACATCGGTTTTACAAGTGTGTGTGATACGAGTCAAAACTTTTTCTCTTATAACTGCGCGAAAAGCATGTATTCTTGCTTAAAACAACGAAACAAGCTGTTTTAGACCGAAACGAGCTAGATCTGAACACATCGGTTTTACAAGTGTCTGTGTGATACGAGTCAAAACTTTTTCTCTTATAACTGCGCGAAAAGCATGTATTCTTGCTTAAAACAACGAAACAAGCTGTTTTAGACCGAAACGAGCTAGATCTGAACACATCGTTTTACAAGTGTCCGTGTGATACTCGTCAAAACTTTTTCTGGTATAACTGCGCGAAAAGCATGTATTCTTGCATAGAACAACGAAGCAAGTTGTTTTAGACCGAAACGAGCTAGATCTGAACACATCGGTTTTACAAGTGTCTGTGTGATGCGACTCAAAACTTTTTTCTCCTATAACTGCGCGAAAAGCATGTATTCTTGCTTAACACAACGAAACAAGCTGTTTTAGAACGAAGCGAGTTAAATCTGAACACATCGGTTTTACAAGTGTCTGTGTGATACGAGTCAAAACTTTTTCTTTTATAACTGTGCGAAAAGCATGTATTCGTGCTTAATACAACGAAACAAGCTCTTTTAGACCGAAACGAGCTAAATCTGAACACATCGGTTTTACAAGTGCCTGTGTGATACCTATCAAAACGTTTTCTCTTATAACTGCGCGAAAAGCATGTATTCTTGCATAATACAACGAAACAAGCTGTTTTAGACCGAAACAAACTAAATCTGATCACATCGGTTTTACAAGTGTCCGTGTGATACGCGTCAAACTTTTTTCTATTGTAACGGCGCGAAAAGCATGTATTCGTGCTTAATACAACGAAAAAAGCTGTTTTAGACGAAACAAGCTAAATCTGAACACATCGGTTTTACAAATGTCCACGTGATACGAGTCAAAACTTTTTTTCCTGTAACGGCGCGAAAAGCATGTATTCTTGATTAAAACAACGAAACAAGCTGTTTTAGACCGAAACGAGCTAGATCTGAACACATCGGTTTTACAAGTGCCGGTGATACTCGTCAAAACTTTTTCTGTTATAACTGCGCGAAAAGCATGTATTCTTGCTTAATACAACGAAACAAGTTGTTTTAGACCGAAACGAGCTAAATCTGAACACATCGGTTTTACAAGTGTCCGTGTGATACTCGTCAAATCTTTTTCTTTTATAACTGCGCAAAAAGCATGTATTCTTGCTTAAAACAACGAAACAAGCTGTTTTAGAACGAAGCGAGCTAGATCTGAAGACATCGGTTTTACAAGTGTCCGCGTGATACGCTTCAAAACTTTTTCTCTTATAACTGCGCGAAAAGCATGTGTTCGTGCCTAATACAACGAAACAAGGTGTTTTAGACAGAAACGAGTTAAATCTGAACACATCGGTTTTACAAGTGTCCATGTGATAGGAATCAAAACTTTTCCTATTGTAACGTCGCGAAAAGCATGTATTCTTGCTTAAAACAACGAAACAACCTGTTTTATACCGAAACGAGTTAAATCTGAACACATCGGTTTTACAAGTGTCCATGTGATACGCGTCAAAAGGTTTTTCTAGTTTAACGGCGCGAAAAGCATGTATTCTTGTTTAAAACAACGAAACAAGCTGTATTAGACCGGAACGAGGTAAATCTGAACACATCGGGTTGCAAGTGTCCGTGTGATACGCGTCAAATCTTTTTCTCCTATAACTGCGCGAAAACCATGTATTCTTGCTTAAAACAACTAACCAAGCTATTTTAGACCGCAACAATTTAAATCTGAACACACCAGTTTTACAAGTGTCCTTGTGATACGCGTCAAAACTTTTCCTCTTTTAACTGCGCGGAAAGCATGTATTCGTGCTTAATACGAGACAAGCTGTTTTAGACTGAAACGATCTAAATCTGAGCACATCTGTTTTACAAGTGCCCATGTAATACGCGTCAAATCTTTTCTCTTATAACTGCGCGAAAAGCATGTATTCTTGCTTAAAACAACGAAACAACCTGTTTTAGACCGAAACAAGTTAAATCTGAACACATCGGTTTTACAAGTGTCTGCGTGATAGGAGTCAAAGCTTTTCCTCTTATAACTGCGCGAAAAGCATGTATTCGTGCTTAATACAACGAAACAAGCTGTTTTAGACCGAAACGAGCTAAATCTGAAGACATCGGTTTTACAAGTGTCCATGATACGCGTCAAAACTTTTTCCTATTGTAACTGCGCGAAAAGCATGTATTCTTGCTTAAAACAACGAAACCTGCTTTAGACCGAAACGAGTTAAATCGGAACACATCGGTTTACAAGTGTCTGTGTGATACGAGTCAAAACTTTTTCTCTTATAACTGCGCGAAAAGCATGTATTCTTGCTTAAAACAACGAAACAAGCTGTTTTAGACCGAAACGAGCTAGATCTGTACACATCGGTTTTACAAGTGTCTGTGTGATGCGACTCAAAACTTTTTTCTCCTATAACTGCGCGAAAAGCATGTATTCTTGCTTAACACAACGAAGCAAGCTGTTTTAGAACGAAGCGAGTTAAATCTGAACACATCGGTTTTACAAGTGTCTGTGTGATACGAGTCAAAACTTTTTCTTTTATAACTGCGCGAAAAGCATGTATTCGTGCATAATACAACGAAACAAGCTGTTTTAGACCGTAACGAGCTAAATCTGAACACATCGGTTTTACAAGTGTCCGTGTGATACGCGACAAAACTTTTTCCTATTGTAACTGCGCGAAAAGCATGTATTCTTGCTTAAAACAACGAAACAACCTGTTTTAGACCGAAACGAGCTAGATCTGAACACATCGGTTTTACAAGTGCCGGTGATACTCGTCAAAACTTTTTCTGTTATAACTGCGCGAAAAGCATGTATTCTTGCTTAATACAACGAAACAAGTTGTTTTAGACCGAAACGAGCTAAATCTGAACACATCGGTTTTACAAGTGTCCGTGTGATACTCGTCAAATCTTTTTCTTTTATAACTGCGCAAAAAACATGTATTCTTGCTTAAAACAACGAAACAAGCTGTTTTAGAACGAAGCGAGCTAGATCTGAAGACATCGGTTTTACAAGTGTCCGCGTGATACGCTTCAAAACTTTTTCTCTTATAACTGCGCGAAAAGCATGTGTTCGTGCTTAATACAACGAAACAAGGTGTTTTAGACAGAAACGAGTTAAATCTGAACACATCGGTTTTACAAGTGTCCATGTGATAGGAATCAAAACTTTTCCTATTGTAACGTCGCGAAAAGCATGTATTCTTGCTTAAAACAACGAAACAACCTGTTTTATACCGAAACGAGTTAAATCGGAACACATCGGTTTTACAAGTGTCTGTGTGATACGAGTCAAAACTTTTTCTCTTATAACTGCGCGAAAAGCATGTATTCTTGCTTAAAACAACGAAACAAGCTGTTTTAGACCGAAACGAGCTAGATCTGAACACACCAGTTTTACAAGTGTCCTTGTGATACGCGTCAAAACTTTTCCTCTTTTAACTGCGCGGAAAGCATGTATTCGTGCTTAATACGACACAAGCTGTTTTAGACTGAAACGATCTAAATCTGAGCACATCTGTTTTACAAGTGCCCATGTGATACGCGTCAAATCTTTTTCTCTTATAACTGCGCGAAAAGCATGTATTCTTGCTTAAAACAACGAAACAACCTGTTTTAGACCGAAACAAGTTAAATCTGAACACACCGGTTTTACAAGTGTCTGTGTGATAGAAGTCAAAGCTTTTCCTCTTATAACTGCGCGAAAAGCATGTATTCGTGCTTAATACAACGAAACAAGCTGTTTTAGACCGAAACGAGTTAAATCTGAACTCATCGGTTTTACAAGTGTCTGTGTGATACGAGTCAAAACTTTTTCTTTTATAACTGCGCGAAAAGCATGTATTCGTGCTTAATACAACGAAACAAGCTGTTTTAGACCGAAACTAGCTAAATCTGAACACATCGGTTTTACAAGTGTCTGTGTGATACGAGTCAAAACTTTTTCTCTTATAACTGCGCGAAAAGCATGTATTCTTGCTTAACACAACGAAACAACCTGTTTTAGACCGAAACGAGTTAAATCGGAACACATCGGTTTTACAAGTGTCTGTGTGATACGAGTCAAAACTTTTTCTCTTATAACTGCGCGAAAAGCATGTATTCTTGCTTAAAACAACGAAACAAGCTGTTTTAGACCGAAACGAGCTAGATCTGAACACATCGGTTTTACAAGTGTCTGTGTGATACGAGTCAAAACTTTTTCTCTTATAACTGCGCGAAAAGCATGTATTCTTGCTTAAAACAACGAAACAAGCTGTTTTAGACCGAAACGAGCTAGATCTGAACACATCGGTTTTACAAGTGTCCGTGTGATACTCGTCAAAACGTTTTCTGTTATAACTGCGCGAAAAGCATGTATTCTTGCATAGAACAACGAAGCAAGTTGTTTTAGACCGAAACGAGCTAGATCTGAACACATCGGTTTTACAAGTGTCTGTGTGATGCGACCCAAAACTTTTTTCTCCTATAACTGCGCGAAAAGCATGTATTCTTGCTTAACACAACGAAACAAGCTGTTTTAGAACGAAGCGAGTTAAATCTGAACACATCGGTTTTACAAGTGTCTGTGTGATACGAGTCAAAACTTTTTCTTTTATAACTGTGCGAAAAGCATGTATTCGTGCTTAATACAACGAAACAAGCTCTTTTAGACCGAAACGAGCTAAATCTGAACACATCGGTTTTACAAGTGCCTGTGTGATACCTATCAAAACGTTTTCTCTTATAACTGCGCGAAAAGCATGTATTCTTGCATAATACAACGAAACAAGCTGTTTTAGACCGAAACAAGCTAAATCTGATCACATCGGTTTTACAAGTGTCCGTGTGATACGCGTCAAACTTTTTTCTATTGTAACGGCGCGAAAAGCATGTATTCGTGCTTAATACAACGAAAAAAGCTGTTTTAGACGAAACAAGTTAAATCTGAACACATCGGTTTTACAAATGTCCACGTGATACGAGTGAAAACTTTTTTTCCTGTAACGGCGCGAAAAGCATGTATTCTTGATTAAAACAACGAAACAAGCTGTTTTAGACCGAAACGAGCTAGATCTGAACACATCGGTTTTACAAGTGCCGGTGATACTCGTCAAAACTTTTTGTTATAACTGCGCGAAAAGCATGTATTCTTGCTTAATACAACGAAACAAGTTGTTTTAGACCGAAACGAGCTAAATCTGAACACATCGGTTTTACAAGTGTCCGTGTGATACTCGTCAAATCTTTTTCTTTTATAACTGCGCGAAAAGCATGTGTTCGTGCTTAATACAACGAAACAAGGTGTTTTAGACAGAAACGAGTTAAATCTGAACACATCGGTTTTACAAGTGTCCATGTGATAGGAATCAAAACTTTTCCTATTGTAACGTCGCGAAAAGCATGTATTCTTGCTTAAAACAACGAAACAACCTGTTTTATACCGAAACGAGTTAAATCTGAACACATCGGTTTTACAAGTGTCCATGTGATACGCGTCAAAAGGTTTTTCTAGTTTAACGGCGCGAAAAGCATGTATTCTTGTTTAAAACAACGAAACAAGCTGTTTTAGACCGGAACGAGGTAAATCTGAACACATCGGGTTGCAAGTGTCCGTGTGATACGCGTCAAATCTTTTTCTCCTATAACTGCGCGAAAACCATGTATTCTTGCTTAAAACAACTAAACAAGCTATTTTAGACCGCAACAATTTAAATCTGAACACACCAGTTTTACAAGTGTCCTTGTGATACGCGTCAAAACTTTTCCTCTATTAACTGCGCGGAAAGCATGTATTCGTGCTTAATACGAGACAAGCTGTTTTAGACTGAAACGATCTAAATCTGAGCACATCTGTTTTACAAGTGCCCATGTGATACGCGTCAAATCTTTTTCTCTTATAACTGCGCGAAAAGCATGTATTCTTGCTTAAAACAACGAAACAACCTGTTTTAGACCGAAACAAGTTAAATCTGAACACATCGGTTTTACAAGTGTCTGCGTGATAGGAGTCAAAGCTTTTCCTCTTATAACTGCGCGAAAAGCATGTATTCGTGCTTAATACAACGAAACAAGCTGTTTTAGACCGAAACGAGCTAAATCTGAAGACATCGGTTTTACAAGTGTCCATGTTACGCGTCAAAACTTTTTCCTATTGTAACTGCGCGAAAAGCATGTATTCTTGCTTAAAACAACGAAACAAACTGTTTTAGACCGAAACGAGTTAAATCTGAACACATCGGTTTTACAAGTGTCTGTGTGATACGAGTCAAAACTTTTTCTCTTATAACTGCGCGAAAAGCATGTATTCGTGCTTAATACAACGAAACAAGCTGTTTTAGACCGAAACGAGTTAAATCTGAACACATCGGTTTTACAAGTGTCTGTGTGATACGAGTCAAAACTTTTTCTCTTATAACTGCGCGAAAAGCATGTATTCTTGCTTACATCAACGAAACAAGCTGTTTTAGACCGAAACGAGCTAGATCTGAACACATCGGTTTTACAAGTGTCCGTGTGATACGCGTCAAAACTTTTTTCTATTGTAACTGCACGAAAAGCATGTATTCTTACTTAATACAACGAAACAAGCTGTTTTAGACCGAAACGAGCTAAATCTGAACACATCGGTTTTACAAGTGTCCGTGTGATACTCGTCAAAACTTTTTCTGTTATAACTGCGCGAAAAGCATGTATTCTTGCTTAAAACAACGAAACAAGCTGTTTTAGACCGAAACGAGCTAGATCTGAACACATCGGTTTTACAAGTGTCTGTGTGATACGCGTCAAAACTTTTTCTCCTGTAACTCCGCGAAAAGCATGTATACTTGCTTAAAACAACGAAACAAGCTGTTTTAGACCGAAACGAGTTATCTCTGAACACATCGGTTTTACAAGTGTCCGTGTGATACGCTTCAAAACTTTTTTCTCCTGTAACTGCGCGAAAAGCATGTATTCTTGCTTAAAACAACGAAACAAGCTGTTTTAGACCGAAACCAGTTAAATCTGAACACATCGGTTTTACAAGTGTCTGTGTGATACGAGTCAAAACTTTTTCTCCTGTAACTGCGCGAAAAGCATGTATTCTTGCTTAAAACAACGAAGCAACTTGTTTTAGACCGAAACGAGTTAAATCTGAACACATCGGTTTTACAAGTGTCTGTGTGATAGGAGTCAAAGCTTTTCCTCTTATAACTGCGCGAAAAGCATGTATTCGTGCTTAATACAACGAAACAAGCTGTTTTAGACCGAAACGAGTTAAATCTGAACACATCGGTTTTACAAGTGTCTGTGTGATACGAGTCAAAACTTTTTCTTTTATAACTGCGCGAAAAGCATGTATTCGTGCCTAATACAACGAAACAAGCTGTTTTAGACCGAAACTAGCTAAATCTGAACACATCGGTTTTACAAGTGTCTGTGTGATACGAGTCAAAACTTTTTCTCCTGTAACTGCGCGAAAAGCATGTATTCTTGCTTAAAACAACGAAACAACTTGTTTTAGACCGAAACGAGTTAAATCTGAACACATCGGTTTTACAAGTGTCTGTGTGATAGGAGTCAAAGCTTTTCCTCTTATAACTGCGCGAAAAGCATGTATTCGTGCTTAATACAACAAAACAAGCTGTTTTAGACCGAAACGAGTTAAATCTGAACACATCGGTTTTACAAGTGTCTGTGTGATACGAGTCAAAACCTTTTCTTTTATAACTGCGCGAAAATCATGTATTCGTGCTTAATACAACGAAACAAGCTGTTTTAGACCGAAACTAGCTAAATCTGAACACATCGGTTTTACAAGTGTCTGTGTGATACCTATCAAAACGTTTTCTCTTATAACTGCGCGAAAAGCATGTATTCGTGCATAATACAACGAAACAAGCTGTTTTTGACCGAAACAAGTTAAATCTGAACACATCGGTTTTACAAGTGTCTGTGTGATACGAGTCAAAACTTTTTCCCCTGTAACTGCGCGAAAAGCATGTATTCTTACTTAATACAACGAAACAAGCTGTTTTAGACCGAAACGAGCTAAATCTGAACACATCGGTTTTACAAGTGTCCGTGTGATACTCGTCAAAACTTTTTCTGTTATAACTGCGCGAAAAGCATGTATTCTTGCTTAAAACAACGAAACAAGCTGTTTTAGACCGAAACGAGCTAGATCTGAACACATCGGTTTTACAAGTGTCTGTGTGATACGCGTCAAAACTTTTTCTCCTGTAACTCCGCGAAAAGCATGTATACTTGCTTAAAACAACGAAACAAGCTGTTTTAAACCGAAACGAGTTATCTCTGAACACATCGGTTTTACAAGTGTCCGTGTGATACGCTTCAAAACTTTTTTCTCCTGTAACTGCGCGAAAAGCATGTATTCTTGCTTAAAACAACGAAACAAGCTGTTTTAGACCGAAACGAGTTAAATCTGAACACATCGCTTTTACAAGTGTCTGTGTGATACGAGTCAAAACTTTTTCTCCTGTAACTGCGCGAAAAGCATGTATTCTTGCTTAAAACAACGAAGCAACTTGTTTTAGACCGAAACGAGTTAAATCTGAACACATCGGTTTTACAAGTGTCTGTGTGATAGGAGTCAAAGCTTTTCCTCTTATAACTGCGCGAAAAGCATGTATTCGTGCTTAATACAACGAAACAAGCTGTTTTAGACCGAAACGAGTTAAATCTGAACACATCGGTTTTACAAGTGTCTGTGTGATACGAGTCAAAACTTTTTCTTTTATAACTGCGCGAAAAGCATGTATTCGTGCCTAATACAACGAAACAAGCTGTTTTAGACCGAAACTAGCTAAATCTGAACACATCGGTTTTACAAGTGTCTGTGTGATACGAGTCAAAACTTTTTCTCCTGTAACTGCACGAAAAGCATGTATTCTTGCTTAAAACAACGAAACAACTTGTTTTAGACCAAAACGAGTTAAATCTGAACACATCGGTTTTACAAGTGTCTGTGTGATAGGAGTCAAAGCTTTTCCTCTTATAACTGCGCGAAAAGCATGTATTCGTGCTTAATACAACGAAACAAGCTGTTTTAGACCGAAACGAGTTAAATCTGAACACATCGGTTTTACAAGTGTCTGTGTGATACGAGTCAAAACCTTTTCTTTTATAACTGCGCGAAAATCATGTATTCGTGCTTAATACAACGAAACAAGCTGTTTTAGACCGAAACTAGCTAAATCTGAACACATCGGTTTTACAAGTGTCTGTGTGATACCTATCAAAACGTTTTCTCTTATAACTGCGCGAAAAGCATGTATTCGTGCATAATACAACGAAACAAGCTGTTTTTGACCGAAACAAGTTAAATCTGAACACATCGGTTTTACAAGTGTCTGTGTGATACGAGTCAAAACTTTTTCCCCTGTAACTGCGCGAAAAGCATGTATTCTTACTTAATACAACGAAACAAGCTGTTTTAGACCGAAACGAGCTAAATCTGAACACATCGGTTTTACAAGTGTCCGTGTGATACTCGTCAAAACTTTTTCTCCTGTAACTGCGCGAAAAGCATGTATTCTTGCTTAAAACAACGAAACAAGCTGTTTTAGGCCGAAACGAGCTAGATCTGAACACATCGGTTTTACAAGTGTCCGTGTGATACGCGTCAAAGCTTTTTCCTAATGTAACTGCGCGAAAAGCATCTATTCGTGCTTAACACAACGAAACAAGCTGTTTTAGACCGAAACGAGTTAAATCTGAACACATCGGTTTTACAAGTGTCTGTGTGATACCTATCAAAACTTTTTCTGTTATAACTGCGCGAAAAGCATGTATTCTTGCTTAATACAACGAAACAAGTTGTTTTAGACCGAAACGAGCTAAATCTGAACACATCGGTTTTACAAGTGTCCGTGTGATACTCGTCAAATCTTTTTCTTTTATAACTGCGCAAAAAGCATGTATTCTTGCTTAAAACAACGAAACAAGCTGTTTTAGACCGAAACGAGCCAGATCTGAACACATCGGTTTTACAAGTGTCCGTGTGATACGCTTCAAAACTTTTTCTCCTGTAACTGCGCGAAAAGCATGTATTCTTGCTTAAAACAATGAAACAAGCTGTTTTAGACCGAAACGAGTTAAATCTGAACACATCGGTTTTACAAGTGTCTGTGCGATACGAGTCAAAACTTTTTCCCCTGTAACTGCGCGAAAAGCATGTATTCTTGCTTAAACAACGAAACAACCTGTTTTAGACCGAAACGAGTTAAATCTGAACACATCGGTTTTACAAGAGTCCGTGTGATACGCTTCAAAACTTTTTCTTCTGTAACTGCGCGAAAAGCATGTATTCTTGCTTAAAACAACGAAACAAGCTGTTTTAGACCGAAACGAGTTAAATCTGAACACATCGGTTTTACAAGTGTCCGTGTGATACGCTTCAAAACTTTTTCTCCTGTAACTGCGCGAAAAGCATGTATTGTTGCTTAAAACAACGAAACAAGCTGTTTTAGACCGAAACGAGTTAAATCTGAACACATCGGTTTTACAAGTGTCTGTGTGATACGAGTCAAAACTTTTTCTCCTGTAACTGCGCGAAAAGCATGTATTCTTGCTTAAAACAACGAAACAACCTGTTTTAGACCGAGACGAGTTAAATCTGAACACATCGGTTTTACAAGTGTCTGTGTGTGATACGAGTCAAAACTTTTTGTCTTATAACTGCACGAAAAGCATGTGTTCTTGCTTAAAACAACGAAACAAGCTGGTTTAGACGAAACGAGCTAAATCTGAACACATCGATTTTACAAATGTCCACCTGATACGAGTCAAAACTTTTTCTCCTGTAACTGCGCGAAAAGCATGTATTCTTGCTTAAAACAACGAAACAAGCTGTTTTAGGCCGAAACGAGCTAGATCTGAACACATCGGTTTTACAAGTGTTCCGTGTGATACGCGTCAAAGCTTTTTCTAATGTAACTGCGCGAAAAGCATCTATTCGTGCTTAACACAACGAAACAAGCTGTTTTAGACCGAAACGAGTTAAATCTGAACACATCGGTTTTACAAGTGTCTGTGTGATACCTATCAAAACTTTTTCTGTTATAACTGCGCGAAAAGCATGTATTCTTGCTTAATACAACGAAACAAGTTGTTTTAGACCGAAACGAGCTAAATCTGAACACATCGGTTTTACAAGTGTCCGTGTGATACTCGTCAAATCTTTTTCTTTTATACTGCGCAAAAAGCATGTATTCTTGCTTAAAACAACGAAACAAGCTGTTTTAGACCGAAACGAGCCAGATCTGAACACATCGGTTTTACAAGTGTCCGTGTGATACGCTTCAAAACTTTTTCTCCTGTAACTGCGCGAAAAGCATGTATTCTTGCTTAAAACAATGAAACAAGCTGTTTTAGACCGAAACGAGTTAAATCTGAACACATCGGTTTTACAAGTGTCTGTGCGATACGAGTCAAAACTTTTTCCCCTGTAACTGCGCGAAAAGCATGTATTCTTGCTTAAACAACGAAACAACCTGTTTTAGACCGAAACGAGTTAAATCTGAACACATCGGTTTTACAAGAGTCCGTGTGATACGCTTCAAAACTTTTTCTTCTGTAAACTGCGCGAAAAGCATGTATTCTTGCTTAAAACAACGAAACAAGCTGTTTTAGACCGAAACGAGTTAAATCTGAACACATCGGTTTTACAAGTGTCCGTGTGATACGCTTCAAAACTTTTTTCTCCTGTAACTGCGCGAAAAGCATGTATTGTTGCTTAAAACAACGAAACAAGCTGTTTTAGACCGAAACGAGTTAAATCTGAACACATCGGTTTTACAAGTGTCTGTGTGATACGAGTCAAACTTTTTCTCCTGTAACTGCGCGAAAAGCATGTATTCTTGCTTAAAACAACCTGTTTTAGACCGAGACGAGTTAAATCTGAACACATCGGTTTTACAAGTGTCTGTGTGATACGAGTCAAACTTTTTGTCTTATAACAGCACGAAAAGCATGTATTCTTGCTTAAAACAACGAAACAAGCTGGTTTAGACAAAACGAGCTAAATCTGAACACATCGATTTTACAAATGTCCACCTGATACGAGTCAAAACTTTTTCTCCTGTAACTGCGCGAAAAGCTAGTATTCTTGCTTAAAACAACGAAACAAGCTGTTTTAGACCGAAACGAGCTAGATCTGAACACATCGGTTTTACAAGTGTCCGTGTGATACGCGTCAAAGCTTTTTCCTAATGTAACTGCGCGAAAAGCATCTATTCGTGCTTAACACAACGAAACAAGCTGTTTTAGACCGAAACGAGTTAAATCTGAACACATCGGTTTTTACAAGTGTCTGTGTGATACCTATCAAACTTTTTCTGTTATAACTGCGCGAAAAGCATGTATTCTTGCTTAATACAACGAAACAAGTTGTTTTAGACCGAAACGAGCTAAATCTGAACACATCGGTTTTACAAGTGTCCGTGTGATACTCGTCAAATCTTTTTTCTTTTGTAACTGCGCAAAAAGCATGTATTCTTGCTTAAAACAACGAAACAAGCTGTTTTAGACCGAAACGAGCCAGATCTGAACACATCGGTGTTACAAGTGTCCGTGTGATACGCTTCAAAACTTTTTCTCCTGTAACTGCGCGAAAAGCATGTATTCTTGCTTAAAACAACGAAACTAGCTGTTTTAGACCGAAACGAGTTAAATCTGAACACATCGGTTTTACAAGTGTCTGTGCGATACGAGTCAAAACTTTTTCCCCTGTAACTGCGCGAAAAGCATGTATTCTTGCTTAAAACAACGAAACAACCTGTTTTAGACCGAAACGAGTTAAATCTGAACACATCGGTTTTACAAGTGTCCGTGTGATACGCTTCAAAACTTTTTCTCCTGTAACTGCGCGAAAAGCATGTATTCTTGCTTAAAACAACGAAACAAGCTGTTTTAGACCGAAACGAGTTAAATCTGAACACATCGGTTTTACAAGTGTCTGTGCGATACGAGTCAAAACTTTTTCCCCTGTAACTGCGCGAAAAGCATGTATTCTTGCTTAAACAACGAAACAACCTGTTTTAGACCGAAACGAGTTAAATCTGAACACATCGGTTTTACAAGAGTCCGTGTGATACGCTTCAAAACTTTTTCTTCTGTAACTGCGCGAAAAGCATGTATTCTTGCTTAAAACAACGAAACAAGCTGTTTTAGACCGAAACGAGTTAAATCTGAACACATCGGTTTTACAAGTGTCCGTGTGATACGCTTCAAAACTTTTTCTCCTGTAACTGCGCGAAAAGCATGTATTGTTGCTTAAAACAACGAAACAAGCTGTTTTAGACCGAAACGAGTTAAATCTGAACACATCGGTTTTACAAGTGTCTGTGTGATACGAGTCAAAACTTTTTCTCCTGTAACTGCGCGAAAAGCATGTATTCTTGCTTAAAACAACGAAACAACCTGTTTTAGACCGAGACGAGTTAAATCTGAACACATCGGTTTTACAAGTGTCTGTGTGATACGAGTCAAAACTTTTTGTCTTATAACTGCACGAAAAGCATGTGTTCTTGCTTAAAACAACGAAACAAGCTGGTTTAGACGAAACGAGCTAAATCTGAACACATCGATTTTACAAATGTCCACCTGATACGAGTCAAAACTTTTTCTCCTGTAACTGCGCGAAAAGCATGTATTCTTGCTTAAAACAACGAAACAAGCTGTTTTAGGCCGAAACGAGCTAGATCTGAGCACATCGGTTTTACAAGTGTCCGTGTGATACGCGTCAAAGCTTTTTCCTAATGTAACTGCGCGAAAAGCATCTATTCGTGCTTAACACAACGAAACAAGCTGTTAAAGACCGAAACGAGTTAAATCTGAACACATCGGTTTTACAAGTGTCTGTGTGATACCTATCAAAACTTTTTCTGTTATAACTGCGCGAAAAGCATGTATTCTTGCTTAATACAACGAAACAAGTTGTTTTAGACCGAAACGAGCCAAATCTGAACACATCGGTTTTACAAGTGTCCGTGTGATACTCGTCAAATCTTTTTCTTTTATAACTGCGCAAAAAGCATGTATTCTTGCTTAAAACAACGAAACAAGCTGTTTTAGACCGAAACGAGCCAGATCTGAACACATCGGTTTTACAAGTGTCCGTGTGATACGCTTCAAAACTTTTTCTCCTGTAACTGCGCGAAAAGCATGTATTCTTGCTTAAAACAATGAAACAAGCTGTTTTAGACCGAAACGAGTTAAATCTGAACACATCGGTTTTACAAGTGTCTGTGCGATACGAGTCAAAACTTTTTCCCCTGTAACTGCGCGAAAAGCATGTATTCTTGCTTAAACAACGAAACAACCTGTTTTAGACCGAAACGAGCTAGATCTGAACACATCGGTTTTACAAGTGTCCGTGTGATACGCGTCAAAGCTTTTTCCTAATGTAACTGCGCGAAAAGCATCTATTCGTGCTTAACACAACGAAACAAGCTGTTTTAGACCGAAACGAGTTAAATCTGAACACATCGGTTTTACAAGTGTCTGTGTGATACCTATCAAAACTTTTTCTGTTATAACTGCGCGAAAAGCATGTATTCTTGCTTAATACAACGAAACAAGTTGTTTTAGACCGAAACGAGCTAAATCTGAACACATCGGTTTTACAAGTGTCCGTGTGATACTCGTCAAATCTTTTTCTTTTATAACTGCGCAAAAAGCATGTATTCTTGCTTAAAACAACGAAACAAGCTGTTTTAGACCGAAACGAGCCAGATCTGAACACATCGGTTTTACAAGTGTCCGTGTGATACGCTTCAAAACTTTTTCTCCTGTAACTGCGCGAAAAGCATGTATTCTTGCTTAAAACAATGAAACAAGCTGTTTTAGACCGAAACGAGTTAAATCTGAACACATCGGTTTTACAAGTGTCTGTGCGATACGAGTCAAAACTTTTTCCCCTGTAACTGCGCGAAAAGCATGTATTCTTGCTTAAACAACGAAACAACCTGTTTTAGACCGAAACGAGTTAAATCTGAACACATCGGTTTTACAAGAGTCCGTGTGATACGCTTCAAAACTTTTTCTTCTGTAACTGCGCGAAAAGCATGTATTCTTGCTTAAAACAACGAAACAAGCTGTTTTAGACCGAAACGAGTTAAATCTGAACACATCGGTTTTACAAGTGTCCGTGTGATACGCTTCAAAACTTTTTCTCCTGTAACTGCGCGAAAAGCATGTATTGTTGCTTAAAACAACGAAACAAGCTGTTTTAGACCGAAACGAGTTAAATCTGAACACATCGGTTTTACAAGTGTCTGTGTGATACGAGTCAAAACTTTTTCTCCTGTAACTGCGCGAAAAGCATGTATTCTTGCTTAAAACAACGAAACAACCTGTTTTAGACCGAGACGAGTTAAATCTGAACACATCGGTTTTACAAGTGTCTGTGTGATACGAGTCAAAACTTTTTGTCTTATAACTGCACGAAAAGCATGTGTTCTTGCTTAAAACAACGAAACAAGCTGGTTTAGACGAAACGAGCTAAATCTGAACACATCGATTTTACAAATGTCCACCTGATACGAGTCAAAACTTTTTCTCCTGTAACTGCGCGAAAAGCATGTATTCTTGCTTAAAACAACGAAACAAGCTGTTTTAGGCCGAAACGAGCTAGATCTGAACACATCGGTTTTACAAGTGTCCGTGTGATACGCGTCAAAGCTTTTTCCTAATGTAACTGCGCGAAAAGCATCTATTCGTGCTTAACACAACGAAACAAGCTGTTTTAGACCGAAACGAGTTAAATCTGAACACATCGGTTTTACAAGTGTCTGTGTGATACCTATCAAAACTTTTTCTGTTATAACTGCGCGAAAAGCATGTATTCTTGCTTAATACAACGAAACAAGTTGTTTTAGACCGAAACGAGCTAAATCTGAACACATCGGTTTTACAAGTGTCCGTGTGATACTCGTCAAATCTTTTTCTTTTATAACTGCGCAAAAAGCATGTATTCTTGCTTAAAACAACGAAACAAGCTGTTTTAGACCGAAACGAGCCAGATCTGAACACATCGGTTTTACAAGTGTCCGTGTGATACGCTTCAAAACTTTTTCTCCTGTAACTGCGCGAAAAGCATGTATTCTTGCTTAAAACAATGAAACAAGCTGTTTTAGACCGAAACGAGTTAAATCTGAACACATCGGTTTTACAAGTGTCTGTGCGATACGAGTCAAAACTTTTTCCCCTGTAACTGCGCGAAAAGCATGTATTCTTGCTTAAACAACGAAACAACCTGTTTTAGACCGAAACGAGTTAAATCTGAACACATCGGTTTTACAAGAGTCCGTGTGATACGCTTCAAAACTTTTTCTTCTGTAACTGCGCGAAAAGCATGTATTCTTGCTTAAAACAACGAAACAAGCTGTTTTAGACCGAAACGAGTTAAATCTGAACACATCGGTTTTACAAGTGTCCGTGTGATACGCTTCAAAACTTTTTCTCCTGTAACTGCGCGAAAAGCATGTATTGTTGCTTAAAACAACGAAACAAGCTGTTTTAGACCGAAACGAGTTAAATCTGAACACATCGGTTTTACAAGTGTCTGTGTGATACGAGTCAAAACTTTTTCTCCTGTAACTGCGCGAAAAGCATGTATTCTTGCTTAAAACAACCTGTTTTAGACCGAGACGAGTTAAATCTGAACACATCGGTTTTACAAGTGTCTGTGTGATACGAGTCAAAACTTTTTGTCTTATAACAGCACGAAAAGCATGTATTCTTGCTTAAAACAACGAAACAAGCTGGTTTAGACAAAACGAGCTAAATCTGAACACATCGATTTTACAAATGTCCACCTGATACGAGTCAAAACTTTTTCTCCTGTAACTGCGCGAAAAGCTAGTATTCTTGCTTAAAACAACGAAACAAGCTGTTTTAGACCGAAACGAGCTAGATCTGAACACATCGGTTTTACAAGTGTCCGTGTGATACGCGTCAAAGCTTTTTCCTAATGTAACTGCGCGAAAAGCATCTATTCGTGCTTAACACAACGAAACAAGCTGTTTTAGACCGAAACGAGTTAAATCTGAACACATCGGTTTTACAAGTGTCTGTGT
Organism: Amblyomma americanum; assembly: GCF_052857255.1. Lineage (NCBI taxonomy): Eukaryota > Metazoa > Arthropoda > Arachnida > Ixodida > Ixodidae > Amblyomma > Amblyomma americanum. The sequence goes on along the minus strand of NW_027526706.1, from coordinate 31,107 downwards.
GATACCTATCAAAACTTTTTCTGTTATAACTGCGCGAAAAGCATGTATTCTTGCTTAATACAACGAAACAAGTTGTTTTAGACCGAAACGAGCTAAATCTGAACACATCGGTTTTACAAGTGTCCGTGTGATACTCGTCAAATCTTTTTCTTTTGTAACTGCGCAAAAAGCATGTATTCTTGCTTAAAACAACGAAACAAGCTGTTTTAGACCGAAACGAGCCAGATCTGAACACATCGGTGTTACAAGTGTCCGTGTGATACGCTTCAAAACTTTTTCTCCTGTAACTGCGCGAAAAGCATGTATTCTTGCTTAAAACAACGAAACTAGCTGTTTTAGACCGAAACGAGTTAAATCTGAACACATCGGTTTTACAAGTGTCTGTGCGATACGAGTCAAAACTTTTTCCCCTGTAACTGCGCGAAAAGCATGTATTCTTGCTTAAAACAACGAAACAACCTGTTTTAGACCGAAACGAGTTAAATCTGAACACATCGGTTTTACAAGTGTCCGTGTGATACGCTTCAAAACTTTTTCTCCTGTAACTGCGCGAAAAGCATGTATTCTTGCTTAAAACAACGAAACAAGCTGTTTTAGACCGAAACGAGTTAAATCTGAACACATCGGTTTTACAAGTGTCTGTGCGATACGAGTCAAAACTTTTTCCCCTGTAACTGCGCGAAAAGCATGTATTCTTGCTTAAACAACGAAACAACCTGTTTTAGACCGAAACGAGTTAAATCTGAACACATCGGTTTTACAAGAGTCCGTGTGATACGCTTCAAAACTTTTTCTTCTGTAACTGCGCGAAAAGCATGTATTCTTGCTTAAAACAACGAAACAAGCTGTTTTAGACCGAAACGAGTTAAATCTGAACACATCGGTTTTACAAGTGTCCGTGTGATACGCTTCAAAACTTTTTCTCCTGTAACTGCGCGAAAAGCATGTATTGTTGCTTAAAACAACGAAACAAGCTGTTTTAGACCGAAACGAGTTAAATCTGAACACATCGGTTTTACAAGTGTCTGTGTGATACGAGTCAAAACTTTTTCTCCTGTAACTGCGCGAAAAGCATGTATTCTTGCTTAAAACAACGAAACAACCTGTTTTAGACCGAGACGAGTTAAATCTGAACACATCGGTTTTACAAGTGTCTGTGTGATACGAGTCAAAACTTTTTGTCTTATAACTGCACGAAAAGCATGTGTTCTTGCTTAAAACAACGAAACAAGCTGGTTTAGACGAAACGAGCTAAATCTGAACACATCGATTTTACAAATGTCCACCTGATACGAGTCAAAACTTTTTCTCCTGTAACTGCGCGAAAAGCATGTATTCTTGCTTAAAACAACGAAACAAGCTGTTTTAGGCCGAAACGAGCTAGATCTGAGCACATCGGTTTTACAAGTGTCCGTGTGATACGCGTCAAAGCTTTTTCCTAATGTAACTGCGCGAAAAGCATCTATTCGTGCTTAACACAACGAAACAAGCTGTTAAAGACCGAAACGAGTTAAATCTGAACACATCGGTTTTACAAGTGTCTGTGTGATACCTATCAAAACTTTTTCTGTTATAACTGCGCGAAAAGCATGTATTCTTGCTTAATACAACGAAACAAGTTGTTTTAGACCGAAACGAGCCAAATCTGAACACATCGGTTTTACAAGTGTCCGTGTGATACTCGTCAAATCTTTTTCTTTTATAACTGCGCAAAAAGCATGTATTCTTGCTTAAAACAACGAAACAAGCTGTTTTAGACCGAAACGAGCCAGATCTGAACACATCGGTTTTACAAGTGTCCGTGTGATACGCTTCAAAACTTTTTCTCCTGTAACTGCGCGAAAAGCATGTATTCTTGCTTAAAACAATGAAACAAGCTGTTTTAGACCGAAACGAGTTAAATCTGAACACATCGGTTTTACAAGTGTCTGTGCGATACGAGTCAAAACTTTTTCCCCTGTAACTGCGCGAAAAGCATGTATTCTTGCTTAAACAACGAAACAACCTGTTTTAGACCGAAACGAGTTAAATCAGAACACATCGGTTTTACAAGAGTCCGTGTGATACGCTTCAAAACTTTTTCTTCTGTAACTGCGCGAAAAGCATGTATTCTTGCTTAAAACAACGAAACAAGCTGTTTTAGACCGAAACGAGTTAAATCTGAACACATCGGTTTTACAAGTGTCCGTGTGATACGCTTCAAAACTTTCTCTCCTGTAACTGCGCGAAAAGCATGTATTGTTGCTTAAAACAACGAAACAAGCTGTTTTAGACCGAAACGAGTTAAATCTGAACACATCGGTTTTACAAGTGTCTGTGTGATACGAGTCAAAACTTTTTCTCCTGTAACTGCGCGAAAAGCATGTATTCTTGCTTAAAACAACGAAACAACCTGTTTTAGACCGAGACGAGTTAAATCTGAACACATCGGTTTTACAAGTGTCTGTGTGATACGAGTCAAAACTTTTTGTCTTATAACAGCACGAAAAGCATGTATTCTTGCTTAAAACAACGAAACAAGCTGGTTTAGACAAAACGAGCTAAATCTGAACACATCGATTTTACAAATGTCCACCTGATACGAGTCAAAACTTTTTCTCCTGTAACTGCGCGAAAAGCTAGTATTCTTGCTTAAAACAACGAAACAAGCTGTTTTAGACCGAAACGAGCTAGATCTGAACACATCGGTTTTACAAGTGTCCGTGTGATACGCGTCAAAGCTTTTTCCTAATGTAACTGCGCGAAAAGCATCTATTCGTGCTTAACACAACGAAACAAGCTGTTTTAGACCGAAACGAGTTAAATCTGAACACATCGGTTTTACAAGTGTCTGTGTGATACCTATCAAAACTTTTTCTGTTATAACTGCGCGAAAAGCATGTATTCTTGCTTAATACAACGAAACAAGTTGTTTTAGACCGAAACGAGCTAAATCTGAACACATCGGTTTTACAAGTGTCCGTGTGATACTCGTCAAATCTTTTTCTTTTGTAACTGCGCAAAAAGCATGTATTCTTGCTTAAAACAACGAAACAAGCTGTTTTAGACCGAAACGAGCCAGATCTGAACACATCGGTGTTACAAGTGTCCGTGTGATACGCTTCAAAACTTTTTCTCCTGTAACTGCGCGAAAAGCATGTATTCTTGCTTAAAACAACGAAACTAGCTGTTTTAGACCGAAACGAGTTAAATCTGAACACATCGGTTTTACAAGTGTCTGTGCGATACGAGTCAAAACTTTTTCCCCTGTAACTGCGCGAAAAGCATGTATTCTTGCTTAAAACAACGAAACAACCTGTTTTAGACCGAAACGAGTTAAATCTGAACACATCGGTTTTACAAGTGTCCGTGTGATACGCTTCAAAACTTTTTCTCCTGTAACTGCGCGAAAAGCATGTATTCTTGCTTAAAACAACGAAACAAGCTGTTTTAGACCGAAACGAGTTAAATCTGAACACATCGGTTTTACAAGTGTCTGTGTGATACGAGTCAAAACTTTTTCTCCTGTAACCGCGAAAAGCATGTATTCTTGCTTAAAACAACGAAGCAACTTGTTTTAGACCGAAACGAGTTAAATCTGAACACATCGGTTTTACAAGTGTCTGTGTGATAGGAGTCAAAGCTTTTCCTCTTATAACTGCGCGAAAAGCATGTATTCGTGCTTAATACAACGAAACAAGCTGTTTTAGACCGAAACGAGTTAAATCTGAACACATCGGTTTTACAAGTGTCTGTGTGATACGAGTCAAAACTTTTTCTTTTATAACTGCGCGAAAAGCATGTATTCGTGCCTAATACAACGAAACAAGCTGTTTTAGACCGAAACTAGCTAAATCTGAACACATCGGTTTTACAAGTGTCTGTGTGATACGAGTCAAAACTTTTTCTCCTGTAACTGCGCGAAAAGCATGTATTCTTGCTTAAAACAACGAAACAACTTGTTTTAGACCGAAACGAGTTAAATCTGAACACATCGGTTTTACAAGTGTCTGTGTGATAGGAGTCAAAGCTTTTCCTCTTATAACTGCGCGAAAAGCATGTATTCGTGCTTAATACAACGAAACAAGCTGTTTTAGACCGAAACGAGTTAAATCTGAACACATCGGTTTTACAAGTGTCTGTGTGATACGAGTCAAAACCTTTTCTTTTATAACTGCGCGAAAATCATGTATTCGTGCTTAATACAACGAAACAAGCTGTTTTAGACCGAAACTAGCTAAATCTGAACACAACGGTTTTACAAGTGTCTGTGTGATACCTATCAAAACGTTTTCTCTTATAACTGCGCGAAAAGCATGTATTCGTGCATAATACAACGAAACAAGCTGTTTTTGACCGAAACGAGTTCAATCTGAACACATCGGTTTTACAAGTGTCTGTGTGATACGAGTCAAAACTTTTTCCCCTGTAACTGCGCGAAAAGCATGTATTCTTGCTTAAAACAACGAAACAACCTGTTTTAGACCGAAACGAGTTAAATCTGAACACATCGGTTTTACAAGTGTCCGTGTGATACGCTTCAAAACTTTTTCTCCTGTAACTGCGCGAAAAGCATGTATTCTTGCTTAAAACAACGAAACAAGCTGTTTTAGACCGAAACGAGTTAAATCTGAACACATCGGTTTTACAAGTGTCTGTGTGATACGAGTCAAAACTTTTTCTCCTGTAACTGCGCGAAAAGCATGTATTCTTGCTTAAAACAACGAAACAACCTGTTTTAGACCGAAACGAGTTAAATCTGAACACATCGGTTTTACAAGTGTCTGTGTGATACGAGTCAAAACTTTTTGTCTTATACCTGCACGAAAAGCATGTGTTCTTGCTTAAAACAACGAAACAAGCTGGTTTAGACGAAACGAGCTAAATCTGAACACATCGATTTTACAAATGTCCACCTGATACGAGTCAAAACTTTTTCTCCTGTAACTGCGCGAAAAGCATGTATTCTTGCTTAAAACAACGAAACAAGCTGTTTTAGGCCGAAACGAGCTAGATCTGAACACATCGGTTTTACAAGTGTCCGTGTGATACGCGTCCAAGCTTTTTCCTAATGTAACTGCGCGAAAAGAATCTATTCGTGCTTAACACAACGAAACAAGCTGTTTTAGACCGAAACGAGTTAAATCTGAACACATCGGTTTTACAAGTGTCTGCGTGATACCTATCAAAACTTTTTCTGTTATAACTGCGCGAAAAGCATGTATTCTTGCTTAATACAACGAAACAAGTTGTTTTAGACCGAAACGAGCTAAATCTGAACACATCGGTTTTACAAGTGTCTGTGTGATACTCGTCAAATCTTTTTCTTTTATAACTGCGCAAAAAGCATGTATTCTTGCTTAAAACAACGAAACAAGCTGTTTTAGACCGAAACGAGCCAGATCTGAACACATCGGTTTTACAAGTGTCCGTGTGATACGCTTCAAAACTTTTTCTCCTGTAACTGCGCGAAAAGCATGTATTCTTGCTTAAAACAATGAAACAAGCTGTTTTAGACCGAAACGAGTTAAATCTGAACACATCGGTTTTACAAGTGTCTGTGCGATACGAGTCAAAACTTTTTCCCCTGTAACTGCGCGAAAAGCATGTATTCTTGCTTAAACAACGAAACAACCTGTTTTAGACCGAAACGAGTTAAATCTGAACACATCGGTTTTACAAGTGTCTGTGTGATACGAGTCAAAACTTTTTCTTTTATAACTGCGCGAAAAGCATGTATTCGTGCCTAATACAACGAAACAAGCTGTTTTAGACCGAAACTAGCTAAATCTGAACACATCGGTTTTACAAGTGTCTGTGTGATACGAGTCAAAACTTTTTCTCCTGTAACTGCGCGAAAAGCATGTATTCTTGCTTAAAACAACGAAACAACTTGTTTTAGACCGAAACGAGTTAAATCTGAACACATCGGTTTTACAAGTGTCTGTGTGATAGGAGTCAAAGCTTTTCCTCTTATAACTGCGCGAAAAGCATGTATTCGTGCTTAATACAACGAAACAAGCTGTTTTAGACCGAAACGAGTTAAATCTGAACACATCGGTTTTACAAGTGTCTGTGTGATACGAGTCAAAACCTTTTCTTTTATAACTGCGCGAAAATCATGTATTCGTGCTTAATACAACGAAACAAGCTGTTTTAGACCGAAACTAGCTAAATCTGAACACAACGGTTTTACAAGTGTCTGTGTGATACCTATCAAAACGTTTTCTCTTATAACTGCGCGAAAAGCATGTATTCGTGCATAATACAACGAAACAAGCTGTTTTTGACCGAAACGAGTTCAATCTGAACACATCGGTTTTACAAGTGTCTGTGTGATACGAGTCAAAACTTTTTCCCCTGTAACTGCGCGAAAAGCATGTATTCTTGCTTAAAACAACGAAACAACCTGTTTTAGACCGAAACGAGTTAAATCTGAACACATCGGTTTTACAAGTGTCCGTGTGATACGCTTCAAAACTTTTTCTCCTGTAACTGCGCGAAAAGCATGTATTCTTGCTTAAAACAACGAAACAAGCTGTTTTAGACCGAAACGAGTTAAATCTGAACACATCGGTTTTACAAGTGTCTGTGTGATACGAGTCAAAACTTTTTCTCCTGTAACTGCGCGAAAAGCATGTATTCTTGCTTAAAACAACGAAACAACCTGTTTTAGACCGAAACGAGTTAAATCTGAACACATCGGTTTTACAAGTGTCTGTGTGATACGAGTCAAAACTTTTTGTCTTATACCTGCACGAAAAGCATGTGTTCTTGCTTAAAACAACGAAACAAGCTGGTTTAGACGAAACGAGCTAAATCTGAACACATCGATTTTACAAATGTCCACCTGATACGAGTCAAAACTTTTTCTCCTGTAACTGCGCGAAAAGCATGTATTCTTGCTTAAAACAACGAAACAAGCTGTTTTAGGCCGAAACGAGCTAGATCTGAACACATCGGTTTTACAAGTGTCCGTGTGATACGCGTCCAAGCTTTTTCCTAATGTAACTGCGCGAAAAGAATCTATTCGTGCTTAACACAACGAAACAAGCTGTTTTAGACCGAAACGAGTTAAATCTGAACACATCGGTTTTACAAGTGTCTGTGTGATACCTATCAAAACTTTTTCTGTTATAACTGCGCGAAAAGCATGTATTCTTGCTTAATACAACGAAACAAGTTGTTTTAGACCGAAACGAGCTAAATCTGAACACATCGGTTTTACAAGTGTCTGTGTGATACTCGTCAAATCTTTTTCTTTTATAACTGCGCAAAAAGCATGTATTCTTGCTTAAAACAACGAAACAAGCTGTTTTAGACCGAAACGAGCCAGATCTGAACACATCGGTTTTACAAGTGTCCGTGTGATACGCTTCAAAACTTTTTCTCCTGTAACTGCGCGAAAAGCATGTATTCTTGCTTAAAACAATGAAACAAGCTGTTTTAGACCGAAACGAGTTAAATCTGAACACATCGGTTTTACAAGTGTCTGTGCGATACGAGTCAAAACTTTTTCCCCTGTAACTGCGCGAAAAGCATGTATTCTTGCTTAAACAACGAAACAACCTGTTTTAGACCGAAACGAGTTAAATCTGAACACATCGGTTTTACAAGAGTCCGTGTGATACGCTTCAAAACTTTTTCTTCTGTAACTGCGCGAAAAGCATGTATTCTTGCTTAAAACAACGAAACAAGCTGTTTTAGACCGAAACGAGTTAAATCTGAACACATCGGTTTTACAAGTGTCCGTGTGATACGCTTCAAAACTTTTTCTCCTGTAACTGCGCGAAAAGCATGTATTGTTGCTTAAAACAACGAAACAAGCTGTTTTAGACCGAAACGAGTTAAATCTGAACACATCGGTTTTACAAGTGTCTGTGTGATACGAGTCAAAACTTTTTCTCCTGTAACTGCGCGAAAAGCATGTATTCTTGCTTAAAACAACGAAACAACCTGTTTTAGACCGAGACGAGTTAAATCTGAACACATCGGTTTTACAAGTGTCTGTGTGATACGAGTCAAAACTTTTTGTCTTATAACAGCACGAAAAGCATGTATTCTTGCTTAAAACAACGAAACAAGCTGGTTTAGACAAAACGAGCTAAATCTGAACACATCGATTTTACAAATGTCCACCTGATACGAGTCAAAACTTTTTCTCCTGTAACTGCGCGAAAAGCTAGTATTCTTGCTTAAAACAACGAAACAAGCTGTTTTAGACCGAAACGAGCTAGATCTGAACACATCGGTTTTACAAGTGTCCGTGTGATACGCGTCAAAGCTTTTTCCTAATGTAACTGCGCGAAAAGCATCTATTCGTGCTTAACACAACGAAACAAGCTGTTTTAGACCGAAACGAGTTAAATCTGAACACATCGGTTTTACAAGTGTCTGTGTGATACCTATCAAAACTTTTTCTGTTATAACTGCGCGAAAAGCATGTATTCTTGCTTAATACAACGAAACAAGTTGTTTTAGACCGAAACGAGCTAAATCTGAACACATCGGTTTTACAAGTGTCCGTGTGATACTCGTCAAATCTTTTTCTTTTGTAACTGCGCAAAAAGCATGTATTCTTGCTTAAAACAACGAAACAAGCTGTTTTAGACCGAAACGAGTTAAATCTGAACACATCGATTTTACAAGTGTCTGTGTGATACGAGTCAAAACTTTTTCTCCTGTAACCGCGAAAAGCATGTATTCTTGCTTAAAACAACGAAACAACCTGTTTTAGACTGAACCGAGTTAAATCTGAACACATCGGTTTTACAAGTGTCTGTGTGATAGGAGTCAAAGCTTTTCCTCTTATAACTGCGCGAAAAGCATGTATTCGTGCTTAATACAACGAAACAAGCTGTTTTAGACCGAAACGAGTTAAATCTGAACACATCGGTTTTACAAGTGTCTGTGTGATACGAGTCAAAACCTTTTCTTTTATAACTGCGCGAAAATCATGTATTCGTGCTTAATACAACGAAACAAGCTGTTTTAGACCGAAACTAGCTAAATCTGAACACATCGGTTTTACAAGTGTCTGTGTGATACCTATCAAAACGTTTTCTCTTATAACTTCGCGAAAAGCATGTATTCGTGCATAATACAACGAAACAAGCTGTTTTTGACCGAAACGAGTTAAATCTGAACACATCGGTTTTACAAGTGTCTGTGTGATACGAGTCAAAACTTTTTCCCCTGTAACTGCGCGAAAAGCATGTATTCTTGCTTAAAACAACGAAACAACCTGTTTTAGACCGAAACGAGTTAAATCTGAACACATCGGTTTTACAAGTGTCCGTGTGATACGCTTCAAAACTTTTTCTTCTGTAACTGCGCGAAAAGCATGTATTCTTGCTTAAAACAACGAAACAAGCTGTTTTAGACCGAAACGAGTTAAATCTGAACACATCGGTTTTACAAGTGTCTGTATGATACGAGTCAAAACTTTTTCTCCTGTAACTGCGCGAAAAGCATGTATTCTTGCTTAAAACAACGAAACAACCTGTTTTAGACCGAAACGAGTTAAATCTGAACACATCGGTTTTACAAGTGTCTGTGTGATACGAGTCAAAACTTTTTGTCTTATAACTGCACGAAAAGCATGTATTCTTGCTTAAAACAACGAAACAAGCTGGTTTAGACGAAACGAGCTAAATCTGAACACATCGATTTTACAAATGTCCACCTAATACGAGTCAAAACTTTTTCTCCTGTAACTGCGCGAAAAGCATGTATTCTTGCTTAAAACAACGAAACAAGCTGTTTTAGGCCGAAACGAGCTAGATCTGAACACATCGGTTTTACAAGTGTCCGTGTGATACGCGTCAAAGCTTTTTCCTAATGTAACTGCGCGAAAAGCATCTATTCGTGCTTAACACAACGAAACAAGCTGTTTTAGACCGAAACGAGTTAAATCTGAACACATCGGTTTTACAAGTGTCTGTGTGATACCTATCAAAACTTTTTCTGTTATAACTGCGCGAAAAGCATGTATTCTTGCTTAATACAACGAAACAAGTTGTTTTAGACCGAAACGAGCTAAATCTGAACACATCGGTTTTACAAGTGTCCGTGTGATACTCGTCAAATCTTTTTCTTTTATAACTGCGCAAAAAGCATGTATTCTTGCTTAAAACAACGAAACAAGCTGTTTTAGACCGAAACGAGCCAGATCTGAACACATCGGTGTTACAAGTGTCCGTGTGATACGCTTCAAAACTTTTTCTCCTGTAACTGCGCGAAAAGCATGTATTCTTGCTTAAAACAACGAAACAAGCTGTTTTAGACCGAAACGAGTTAAATCTGAACACATCGGTTTTACAAGTGTCTGTGCGATACGAGTCAAAACTTTTTCCCCTGTAACTGCGCGAAAAGCATGTATTCTTGCTTAAAACAACGAAACAACCTGTTTTAGACCGAAACGAGTTAAATCTGAACACATCGGTTTTACAAGTGTCCGTGTGATACGCTTCAAAACTTTTTCTCCTGTAACTGCGCGAAAAGCATGTATTCTTGCTTAAAACAACGAAACAAGCTGTTTTAGACCGAAACGAGTTAAATCTGAACACATCGATTTTACAAGTGTCTGTGTGATACGAGTCAAAACTTTTTCTCCTGTAACCGCGAAAAGCATGTATTCTTGCTTAAAACAACGAAACAACCTGTTTTAGACTGAACCGAGTTAAATCTGAGCACATCGGTTTTACAAGTGTCTGTGTGATAGGAGTCAAAGCTTTTCCTCTTATAACTGCGCGAAAAGCATGTATTCGTGCTTAATACAACGAAACAAGCTGTTTTAGACCGAAACGAGTTAAATCTGAACACATCGGTTTTACAAGTGTCTGTGTGATACGAGTCAAAACCTTTTCTTTTATAACTGCGCGAAAATCATGTATTCGTGCTTAATACAACGAAACAAGCTGTTTTAGACCGAAACTAGCTAAATCTGAACACATCGGTTTTACAAGTGTCTGTGTGATACCTATCAAAACGTTTTCTCTTATAACTTCGCGAAAAGCATGTATTCGTGCATAATACAACGAAACAAGCTGTTTTTGACCGAAACGAGTTAAATCTGAACACATCGGTTTTACAAGTGTCTGTGTGATACGAGTCAAAACTTTTTCCCCTGTAACTGCGCGAAAAGCATGTATTCTTGCTTAAAACAACGAAACAACCTGTTTTAGACCGAAACGAGTTAAATCTGAACACATCGGTTTTACAAGTGTCCGTGTGATACGCTTCAAAACTTTTTCTCCTGTAACTGCGCGAAAAGCATGTATTCTTGCTTAAAACAACGAAACAAGCTGTTTTAGACCGAAACGAGTTAAATCTGAACACATCGGTTTTACAAGTGTCTGTATGATACGAGTCAAAACTTTTTCTCCTGTAACTGCGCGAAAAGCATGTATTCTTGCTTAAAACAACGAAACAACCTGTTTTAGACCGAAACGAGTTAAATCTGAACACATCGGTTTTACAAGTGTCTGTGTGATACGAGTCAAAACTTTTTGTCTTATAACTGCACGAAAAGCATGTATTCTTGCTTAAAACAACGAAACAAGCTGGTTTAGACGAAACGAGCTAAATCTGAACACATCGATTTTACAAATGTCCACCTGATACGAGTCAAAACTTTTTCTCCTGTAACTGCGCGAAAAGCATGTATTCTTGCTTAAAACAACGAAACAAGCTGTTTTAGGCCGAAACGAGCTAGATCTGAACACATCGGTTTTACAAGTGTCCGTGTGATACGCGTCAAAGCTTTTTCCTAATGTAACTGCGCGAAAAGCATCTATTCGTGCTTAACACAACGAAACAAGCTGTTTTAGACCGAAACGAGTTAAATCTGAACACATCGGTTTTACAAGTGTCTGTGTGATACCTATCAAAACTTTTTCTGTTATAACTGCGCGAAAAGCATGTATTCTTGCTTAATACAACGAAACAAGTTGTTTTAGACCGAAACGAGCTAAATCTGAACACATCGGTTTTACAAGTGTCCGTGTGATACTCGTCAAATCTTTTTCTTTTATAACTGCGCAAAAAGCATGTATTCTTGCTTAAAACAACGAAACAAGCTGTTTTAGACCGAAACGAGCCAGATCTGAACACATCGGTTTTACAAGTGTCCGTGTGATACGCTTCAAAACTTTTTCTCCTGTAACTGCGCGAAAAGCATGTATTCTTGCTTAAAACAATGAAACAAGCTGTTTTAGACCGAAACGAGTTAAATCTGAACACATCGGTTTTACAAGTGTCTGTGCGATACGAGTCAAAACTTTTTCCCCTGTAACTGCGCGAAAAGCATGTATTCTTGCTTAAACAACGAAACAACCTGTTTTAGACCGAAACGAGTTAAATCTGAACACATCGGTTTTACAAGAGTCCGTGTGATACGCTTCAAAACTTTTTCTTCTGTAACTGCGCGAAAAGCATGTATTCTTGCTTAAAACAACGAAACAAGCTGTTTTAGACCGAAACGAGTTAAATCTGAACACATCGGTTTTACAAGTGTCCGTGTGATACGCTTCAAAACTTTTTTTCCTGTAACTGCGCGAAAAGCATGTATTCTTGCTTAAAACAACGAAACAAGCTGTTTTAGACCGAAACGAGTTAAATCTGAACACATCGGTTTTACAAGTGTCTGTGCGATACGAGTCAAAACTTTTTCCCCTGTAACTGCGCGAAAAGCATGTATTCTTGCTTAAAACAACGAAACAACCTGTTTTAGACCGAAACGAGTTAAATCTGAACACATCGGTTTTACAAGTGTCCGTGTGATACGCTTCAAAACTTTTTCTCCTGTAACTGCGCGAAAAGCATGTATTCTTGCTTAAAACAACGAAACAAGCTGTTTTAGACCGAAACGAGTTAAATCTGAACACATCGGTTTTACAAGTGTCTGTGTGATACGAGTCAAAACTTTTTCTCCTGTAACCGCGAAAAGCATGTATTCTTGCTTAAAACAACGAAACAACCTGTTTTAGACTGAACCGAGTTAAATCTGAACACATCGGTTTTACAAGTGTCTGTGTGATACCTATCAAAACTTTTTCTGTTATAGCTGCGCGAAAAGCATGTATTCTTGCTTAATACAACGAAACAAGTTGTTTTAGACCGAAACGAGCTAAATCTGAACACATCGGTTTTACAAGTGTCCGTGTGATACTCGTCAAATCTTTTTCTTTTATAACTGCGCAAAAAGCATGTATTCTTGCTTAAAACAACGAAACAAGCTGTTTTAGACCGAAACGAGCTAGATCTGAACACATCGGTTTTACAAGTGTCCGTGTGATACGCTTCAAAACTTTTTCTCCTGTAACTGCGCGAAAAGCATGTACTCTTGCTTAAAACAACGAAACAAGCTGTTTTAGACCGAAACGAGTTAAATGTGAACACATCGGTTTTACAAGTGTCTGTGTGATACGAGTCAAAACTTTTTCTCCTGTAACTGCGCGAAAAGCTTGTATTCTTGCTTAAAACAACGAAACAACCTGTTTTAGACCGAAACGAGTTAAATCTGAACACATCGGTTTTACAAGTGTGTGTGTGATAGGAGTCAAAACTTTTTCTCTTATAACTGCGCGAAAAGCATGTATTCGTGCTTAATACAACGAAACAAGCTGTTTTAGACCGAAACGAGTTAAATCTGAACACATCGGTTTTACAAGTGTGTGTGATACGAATCAAAACTTTTTCTTTGATAACTGCGCGAGAAGCATGTATTCGTGCTTAATACAACGAAACAAGCTGTTTTAGACCGAAACGAGCTAAATCTTAACACATCGGTTTTACAAGTGTCTGTGTGATACCTATCAAAACGTTTTCTCTTATAACTGCGCGAAAAGCATGTATTCGTGCATAATACAACGAAACAAGCTGTTTTAGACCGAAACGAGCTAAATCTGAAAACATCGGTTTTACAAGTGTCCGTGTGATACGCTTCAAAACTTTCTCCTGTAACTGCGCGAAAAGCATAATTCTTGCTTAAAACAACGAAACAAGCTGTTTTAGACCGAAACGAGTTAAATCTGAACACATCGGTTTTACAAGTGTCTGTGTGATACGAGTCAAAACTTTTTCCCCTGTAACTGCGCGAAAAGCATGTATTCTTGCTCAAAACAACGAAACAACCTGTTTTAGACCGAAACGAGTTAAATCTGAACACATCGGTTTTACAAGTGTCCGTGTGATACGCTTCAAAACTTTTTCTCCTGTAACTGCGCGAAAAGCATGTATTCTTGCTTAAAACAACGAAACAAGCTGTTTTAGACCTAAACGAGTTAAATCTGAACACATCGGTTTTACAAGTGTCTGTGTGATACGAGTCAAAACTTTTTCTCCTGTAACTGCGCGAAAAGCATCGGTTGTACATCGGTTTTACAAGTGTGTGTGATACGGCTCAAAACTTTTTTCTCCTATAACTGCGCGAAAAGCATATATTCTTGCTTAACACAACGAAACAAGCTGTTTTAGAACGAAGCGAGCTAGATCTGGAGACATCGGTTTTACAAGTGTCCGCGTGATACGCTTCAAAACTTTTTCTCTTATAACTGCGCGAAAAGCATGTATTCGTGGTTAATACAACGAAACAACCTGTTTTAGGCCGAAACGAGTTAAATGTGAACACATCGGTTTTACAAGTGTCCGTGTGATACGCTTCAAAACATTTTCTCCTGTAACTGCGCGAAAAGCATGTATTCTTGCTTAAAACAACGAAACAACCTGTTTTAGACCGAAACGAGTTAAATCTGAACACATCGGTTTTACAAGAGTCCGTGTGATACGCTTCAAAACTTTTTCTTCTGTAACTGCGCGAAAAGCATGTATTCTTGCCTAAAACAACGAAACAAGCTGTTTTAGACCGAAACGAGTTAAATCTGAACACATCGGTTTTACAAGTGTCCGTGTGATACGCTTCAAAACTTTTTCTCCTGTAACTGCGCGAAAAGCATGTATTGTTGCTTAAAACAACGAAACAAGCTGTTTTAGACCGAAACGAGTTAAATCTGAACACATCGGTTTTACAAGTGTCTGTGTGATACGAGTCAAAACTTTTTCTCCTGTAACTGCGCGAAAAGCATGTATTCTTGCTTAAAACAACGAAACAACCTGTTTTAGACCGAGACGAGTTAAATCTGAACACATCGGTTTTACAAGTGTCTGTGTGATACGAGTCAAAACTTTTTGTCTTATAACTGCACGAAAAGCATGTATTCTTGCTTAAAACAACGAAACAAGCTGGTTTAGACGAAACGAGCTAAATCTGAACACATCGATTTTACAAATGTCCACCTGATACGAGTCAAAACTTTTTCTCCTGTAACTGCGCGAAAAGCTAGTATTCTTGCTTAAAACAACGAAACAAGCTGTTTTAGACCGAAACGAGCTAGATCTGAACACATCGGTTTTACAAGTGTCCGTGTGATACGCGTCAAAGCTTTTTCCTAATGTAACTGCGCGAAAAGCATCTATTCGTGCTTAACACAACGAAACAAGCTGTTTTAGACCGAAACGAGTTAAATCTGAACACATCGGTTTTACAAGTGTCTGAGTGATACCTATCAAAACTTTTTCTGTTATAACTGCGCGAAAAGCATGTATTCTTGCTTAATACAACGAAACAAGTTGTTTTAGACCGAAACGAGCTAAATCTGAACACATCGGTTTTACAAGTGTCCGTGTGATACTCGTCAAATCTTTATCTTTTATAACTGCGCAAAAAGCATGTATTCTTGCTTAAAACAACGAAACAAGCTGTTTTAGACCGAAACGAGCCAGATCTGAACACATCGGTGTTACAAGTGTCCGTGTGATACGCTTCAAAACTTTTTCTCCTGTAACTGCGCGAAAAGCATGTATTCTTGCTTAAAACAACGAAACAAGCTGTTTTAGACCGAAACGAGTTAAATCTGAACACATCGGTTTTACAAGTGTCTGTGCGATACGAGTCAAAACTTTTTCCCCTGTAACTGCGCGAAAAGCATGTATTCTTGCTTAAAACAACGAAACAACCTGTTTTAGACCGAAACGAGTTAAATCTGAACACATCGGTTTTACAAGTGTCCGTGTGATACGCTTCAAAACGTTTTCTCCTGTAACTGCGCGAAAAGCATGTATTCTTGCTTAAAACAACGAAACAAGCTGCTTTAGACAGAAACGAGTTAAATCTGAACGCATCGGTTTTACAAGTGTCTGTGTGATACGAGTCAAAACTTTTTCTCCTGTAACCGCGAAAAGCATGTATTCTTGCTTAAAACAACGAAACAACCTGTTTTAGACTGAACCGAGTTAAATCTGAACACATCGGTTTTACAAGTGTCTGTGTGATACCTATCAAAACTTTTTCTGTTATAGCTGCGCTAAAAGCATGTATTCTTGCTTAATACAACGAAACAAGTTGTTTTAGACCGAAACGAGCTAAATCTGAACACATCGGTTTTACAAGTGTGTGTGATACGAATCAAAACTTTTTCTTCGATAACTGCGCGAGAAGCATGTATTCGTGCTTAATACAACGAAACAAGCTGTTTTAGACCGAAACGAGCTAAATCTGAACACATCGGTTTTACAAGTGTCTGTGTGATACCTATCAAAACGTTTTCTCTTATAACTGCGCGAAAAGCATGTATTCGTGCATATTACAACGAAACAAGCTGTTTTAGACCGAAACGAGCTAAATCTGAAAACACCGGTTTTACAAGTGTCCGTGTGATACGCTTCAAAACTTTCTCCTGTAACTGCGCGAAAAGCATAATTCTTGCTTAAAACAACGAAACAAGCTGTTTTAGACCGAAACGAGTTAAATCTGAACACATCGGTTTTACAAGTGTCTGTGTGATACGAGTCAAAACTTTTTCCCCTGTAACTGCGCGAAAAGCATGTATTCTTGCTTAAAACAACGAAACAACCTGTTTTAGACCGAAACAAGTTAAATCTGAACACATCGGTTTTACAAGTGTCCGTGTGATACGCTTCAAAACTTTTTCTCCTGTAACTGCGCGAAAAGCATGTATTCTTGCTTAAAACAACGAAACAAGCTGTTTTAGACCTAAACGAGTTAAATCTGAACACATCGGTTTTACAAGTGTCTGTGTGATACGAGTCAAAACTTTTTCTCCTGTAACTGCGCGAAAAGCATCGGTTGTACATCGGTTTTACAAGTGTGTGTGATACGGCTCAAAACTTTTTTCTCCTATAACTGCGCGAAAAGCATATATTCTTGCTTAACACAACGAAACAAGCTGTTTTAGAACGAAGCGAGCTAGATCTGAAGACATCGGTTTTACAAGTGTCCGCGTGATACGCTACAAAACTTTTTCTCTTATAACTGCGCGAAAAGCATGTGTTCGTGGTTAATACAACGAAACAACCTGTTTTAGGCCGAAACGAGTTAAATCTGAACACATCGGTTTTACAAGTGTCCATGTGATACGCGTCAAAACGTTTTTCTATTGTAACGGCGCGAAAAGCATGTGTTCTTGTTTAAAACAACGAAGCAAGGTGTTTTAGACCGGAACGAGGTAAATATGAACACATCGGGTTGCAAGTGTCCGTGTGATACGCGTCAAATCTTTTTCTCCTATAACTGTGCGAGAACCATGTATTCTTGCTTAAAACAACGAAACAAGCTATTTTAGACCGGAACAATTTAAATCTGAACACACCGGTTTTACAAGTGTCTGTGTGATACGACTCAAAACTTTTTTCTCCTATAACTGCGCGAAAGACATGTATTCTTGCTTTACACAACGAAACAAGCTGTTTTAGAACGAAGCGAGCTAGATCTGAAGACATCGGTTTTACAAGTGTCCATGATACGCGTCAAAACTTTTTCTCCTGTAACTGCGCGAAAAGCATGTATTCTTGCTTAAAACAACGAAACAAGCTGTTTTAGACCGAAACGAGTTAAATCTGAACACATCGGTTTTACAATTGTCTGTGTGATAGGAGTCAAAATTTTTTCTCCTGTAACTGCGCGAAAAGCATGTATTCTTGCTTAGAACAACGAAACAATCTGTTTTAGACCAAAACGAGTTAAATCTGAACACATCGGTTTTACAAGTGTGTGTGATACGAGTCAAAACTTTTTATCTTATAACTGCGCGAAAAGCATGTATTCATGCTTTATACAACGAAACAAGCTGTTTGAGACCGAAACGAGCTAAATCTGAAGACATCGGTTTTACAAGTGTCTGTGTGATACGAGTCAAAACGTTTTCTCCTGTAACTGCGCGAAAAGAATGTATTCTTGTTTAAAACAACGAAACAACCTGTTTTAGGCCGAAACGAGTTAAATCTGAACACATCGTTTTTAAAAGTGTCCATGTGATAGGCGTCAAAACTTTTTCTCTTATAACTGCGCTAAAAGCATGTATTCGTGCTTAATACAACGAAACAAGCTGTTTTAGACAGAAACGAGTTAAATCTGAACACATCGGTTTTACAAGTGTCTGTGTGATACGAGTCAAAACTTTTTCTCCTGTAACCGCGAAAAGCATGTATTCTTGCTTAAAACAACGAAACAACCTGTTTTAGACTGAACCGAGCTAAATCTGAACACATCGGTTTTACAAGTGTCTGTGTGATACCTATCAAAACGTTTTCTCTTATAACTGCGCGAAAAGCATGTATTCGTGCGTAATACAACGAAACAAGCTGTTTTAGACCGAAACGAGCTAAACCTGAACACATCGGTTTTACAAGTGTCCGTGTGATACGCTTCAAAACTTTTTCTCCTGTAACTGCGCGAAAAGCATGTATTCTTGCTTAAAACAACGAAACAAGTTGTTTTAGACCGAAACGAGTTAAATCTGAACACATCGGTTTTACAAGTGTCTGTGTGATAGGAGTCAAAGCTTTTTCTCTTATAACTGCGCGAAAAGCATGTATTCGTGCTTAATACAACGAAACAAGGTGTTTTAGACCGAAACGAGTTAAATCTGAACACATCGGTTTTACAAGTGTCTGTGTGATACAAGTCAAAACTTTTTCTTTTATAACTGCGCGAAAAGCATGTATTCGTGCTTAATACAACGAAACAAGCTCTTTTAGACCGAAACTAGCTAAATCTGAACACATCGGTTTTACAAGTGTCTGTGTGATACCTATCAAAACGTTTTCTCTTATAACTGCGCGAAAAGCGTGTATTCGTGCATAATACAACGAAACAAGCTGTTTTAGACCGAAACGAGCTAAATCTGAACACATCGGTTTTACAAGTGTCCGTGTGATACGCGTCAAAACTTTTTCCTATTGTAACTGCGCGAAAAGCATGTATTCGTGCTTAATACAACGAAACAAGCTGTTTTAGACGAAACGACTAAATCTGAACACATCGGTTTTACAAATGTCCACGTGATACGAGTCAAAACTTTTTCTCCTGTAACTGCGCGAAAAGCATGTATTCTTGCTTAAAACAACGAAACAAGCTGTTTTAGACCGAAACGAGCTAGATCTGAACACATCGGGTTTTGCAAGTGTCCGTGTGATACGCTTCAAAACTTTTTCTCCTGTAACTGCGCGAAAAGCATGTATTCTTGCTTAAAACAACGAAACAAGCTGTTTTAGACCGAAACGAGTTAAATCTGAACACATCGATTTTACAAGTGTCTGTGTGATACGAGTCAAAACTTTTTCCCCTGTAACTGCGCGAAAAGCATGTATTCTTGCTTAAAACAACGAAACAACCTGTTTTAGACCGAAACGAGTTAAATCTGAACACATCGGTTTTACAAGTGTCCGTGTGATACGCTTCAAAACTTTTTCTCCTGTAACTGCGCGAAAAGCATGTATTCTTGCTTAAAACAACGAAACAAGCTGTTTTAGACCGAAACGACTTAAATCTGAACACATCGGTTTTACAAGTGTCTGTGTGATACGAGTCAAAACTTTTTCTCCTGTAACTGCGCGAAAAGCATGTATTCTTGCTTAAGACAACGAAACAACCTGTTTTAGACCGAAACGAGTTAAATCTGAACACATCGGTTTTACAAGTGTCTGTGTGATACGTCAAAACTTTTTCTCTTATAACTGCACGAAAAGCATGTATTCTTGCTTAAAACAACGAAACAAGTTGTTTTAGACGAAACAAGCTAAATCTGAACGCATCGATTTTACAAATGTCCACCTGATACGAGTCAAAACTTTTTCTTCTGTAACTGCGCGAAAAGCATGTATTCTTGCTTAAAACAACGAAACAAGCTGTTTTAGACCGAGACGAGCTAGATCTGAACACATCGGTTTTACAAGTGTCTGTGTCATACCTATCAAAACTTTTTCTGTTATAACTGCGCGAAAAGCATGTATTCTTGCTTAATACAACGAAACAAGTTGTTTTAGACCGAAACGAGCTAAATCTGAACACATCGGTTTTACAAGTGTCCGTGTGATACTCGTCAAATCTTTTTATCTTATAACTGCGCGAAAAGCATGTATTCATGCTTTATACAACGAAACAAGCTGTTGAGACCGAAACGAGCTAAGTCTGAAGACATCGGTTTTACAAGTGTCTGTGTGATACGAGTCAAAACGTTTTCTCCTGTAACTGCGCGAAAAGAATGTATTCTTGTTTAAAACAACGAAACAACCTGTTTTAGGCCGAAACGAGTTAAATCTGAACACATCGTTTTTAAAAGTGTCCATGTGATAGGCGTCAAAACTTTTTCTCTTATAACTGCGCGAAAAGCATGTATTCGTGCTTAATACAACGAAACAAGCTGTTTTAGACAGAAACGAGTTAAATCTGAACACATCGGTTTTACAAGTGTCTGTGTGATACGAGTCAAAACCTTTTCTCCTGTAACCGCGAAAAGCATGTATTCTTGCTTAAAACAACGAAACAACCTGTTTTAGACTGAACCGAGCTAAATCTGAACACATCGGTTTTACAAGTGTCTGTGTGATACCTATCAAAACGTTTTCTCTTATAACTGCGCGAAAAGCATGTATTCGTGCGTAATACAACGAAACAAGCTGTTTTAGACCGAAACGAGCTAAACCTGAACACATCGGTTTTACAAGTGTCCGTGTGATACGCTTCAAAACTTTTTCTCCTGTAACTGCGCGAAAAGCATGTATTCTTGCTTAAAACAACGAAACAAGTTGTTTTAGACCGAAACGAGTTAAATCTGAACACATCGGTTTTACAAGTGTCTGTGTGATAGGAGTCAAAGCTTTTTCTCTTATAACTGCGCGAAAAGCATGTATTCGTGCTTAATACAACGAAACAAGCTGTTTTAGACCGAAACGAGTTAAATCTGAACACATCGGTTTTACAAGTGTCTGTGTGATACGAGTCAAAACTTTTTCTTTTATAACTGCGCGAAAAGCATGTATTCGTGCTTAATACAACGAAACAAGCTCTTTTAGACCGAAACTAGCTAAATCTGAACACATCGGTTTTACAAGTGTCTGTGTGATACCTATCAAAACGTTTTCTCTTATAACTGCGCGAAAAGCGTGTATTCGTGCATAATACAACGAAACAAGCTGTTTTAGACCGAAACGAGCTAAATCTGAACACATCGGTTTTACAAGTGTCCGTGTGATACGCGTCAAAACTTTTTTCCTATTGTAACTGCGCGAAAAGCATGTATTCGTGCTTAATACAACGAAACAATCTGTTTTAGACGAAACGACTAAATCTGAACACATCGGTTTTACAAATGTCCACGTGATACGAGTCAAAACTTTTTCTCCTGTAACTGCGCGAAAAGCATGTATTCTTGCTTAAAACAACGAAACAAGCTGTTTTAGACCGAAACGAGCTAGATCTGAACACATCGGGTTTTGCAAGTGTCCGTGTGATACGCTTCAAAACTTTTTCTCCTGTAACTGCGCGAAAAGCATGTATTCTTGCTTAAAACAACGAAACAAGCTGTTTTAGACCGAAGCGAGTTAAATCTGAACACATCGGTTTTACAAGTGTCTGTGTGATACGAGTCAAAACTTTTTTCCCCTGTAACTGCGCGAAAAGCATGTATTCTTGCTTAAAACAACGAAACAACCTGTTTTAGACCGAAACGAGTTAAATCTGAACACATCGGTTTTACAAGTGTCCGTGTGATACGCTTCAAAACTTTTTCTCCTGTAACTGCGCGAAAAGCATGTATTCTTGCTTAAAACAACGAAACAAGCTGTTTTAGACCGAAACGACTTAAATCTGAACACATCGGTTTTACAAGTGTCTGTGTGATACGAGTCAAAACTTTTTCTCCTGTAACTGCGCGAAAAGCATGTATTCTTGCTTAAAACAACGAAACAACCTGTTTTAGACCGAAACGAGTTAAATCTGAACACATCGGTTTTACAAGTGTCTGTGTGATACGTCAAAACTTTTTCTCTTAAAACTGCACGAAAAGCATGTATTCTTGCTTAAAACAACGAAACAAGCTGTTTTAGACGAAACAAGCTAAATCTGAACGCATCGATTTTACAAATGTCCACCTGATACGAGTCAAAACTTTTTCTTCTGTAACTGCGCGAAAAGCATGTATTCTTGCTTAAAACAACGAAACAAGCTGTTTTAGACCGAGACGAGCTAGATCTGAACACATCGGTTTTACAAGTGTCTGTGTCATACCTATCAAAACTTTTTCTGTTATAACTGCGCGAAAAGCATGTATTCTTGCTTAATACAACGAAACAAGTTGTTTTAGACCGAAACGAGCTAAATCTGAACACATCGGTTTTACAAGTGTCCGTGTGATGCGCTTCAAAACTTTTTCTCCTGTAACTGCGCGAAAAGCATGTATTCTTGCTTAAAACAACGAAACAAGCTGTTTTAGACCGAAACGAGTTAAATCTGAACACATCGGTTTTACAAGTGTCTGTGTGATACGAGTCAAAAACTTTTTCCCCTGTAACTGCGCGAAAAGCATGTATTCTTGCTTAAAACAACGAACAAGCTGTTTTAGACCGAAACGAGCCAGATCTGAACACATCGGTGTTACAAGTGTCCGTGTGATACGCTTCAAAACTTTTTCTCCTGTAACTGCGCGAAAAGCATGTATTCTTGCTTAAAACAACGAAACAAGCTGTTTTAGACCGAAACGAGTTAAATCTGAACACATCGGTTTTACAAGTGTCTGTGTGATACGAGTCAAAACTTTTTCTCCTGTAACCGCGAAAAGCATGTATTCTTGCTTAAAACAACGAAACAACCTGTTTTAGACTGAACCGAGTTAAATCTGAACACATCGGTTTTACAAGTGTCTGTGTGATACCTATCAAAACTTTTCTGTTATAGCTGCGCGAAAAGCATGTATTCTTGCTTAATACAACGAAACAAGTTGTTTTAGACCGAAACGAGCTAAATCTGAACACATCGGTTTTACAAGTGTCCGTGTGATACTCGTCAAATCTTTTTCTTTTATAACTGCGCAAAAAGCATGTATTCTTGCTTAAAACAACGAAACAAGCTGTTTTAGACCGAAACGAGCTAGATCTGAACACATCGGTTTTACAAGTGTCCGTGTGATACGCTTCAAAACTTTTTCTCCTGTAACTGCGCGAAATGCATGTACTCTTGCTTAAAACAACGAAACAAGCTGTTTTTAGACCGAAACGAGTTAAATCTGAACACATCGGTTTTACAAGTGTCTGTGTGATACGAGTCAAAACGTTTTCTCCTGTAACTGCGCGAAAAGCTTGTATTCTTGCTTAAAACAACGAAACAACCTGTTTTAGACCGAAGCGAGTTAAATCTGAACACATCGGTTTTACAAGTCTGTGTGTGATAGGAGTCAAAACTTTTTCTCTTATAACTGCGCGAAAAGCATGTATTCTTGCTTAAAACAACGAAACAAGCTGTTTTAGACCTAAACGAGTTAAATCTGAACACATCGGTTTTACAAGTGTCTGTGTGATACGAGTCAAAACTTTTTCTCCTGTAACTGCGCGAAAAGCATCGGTTGTACATCGGTTTTACAAGTGTGTGTGATACGGCTCAAAACTTTTTCCTCCTATAACTGCGCGAAAAGCATATATTCTTGCTTAACACAACGAAACAAGCTGTTTTAGAACGAAGCGAGCTAGATCTGAAGACATCGGATTTACAAGTGTCCGCGTGATACGCTTCAAAACTTTTTCTCTTATAACTGCGCGAAAAGCATGTGTTTGTGGTTAATACAACGAAACAACCTGTTTTAGGCCGAAACGAGTTAAATCTGAACACATCGGTTTTACAAGTGTCCATGTGATACGCGTCAAAACGTTTTTCTATTGTAACGGCGCGAAAAGCATGTATTCTTGTTTAAAACAACGAAACAAGCTGTTTTAGACCGGAACGAGGTAAATCTGAACACATCAGGTTGCAAGTGTCCGTGTGATACGCGTCAAATCCTTTTCTCCTATAACTGTGCGAAAACCATGTATTCTTGCTTAAAACAACGAAACAATCTGTTTTAGACCAAAACGAGTTAAATCTGAACACATCGGTTTTACAAGTGTGTGTGATACGAGTCAAAACTTTTTATCTTATAACTGCGCGAAAAGCATGTATTCATGCTTAATACAACGAAACAAGCTGTTTGAGACCGAAACGAGCTAAATCTGAAGACATCGGTTTTACAAGTGTCTGTGTGATACGAGTCAAAACGTTTTCTCCTGTAACTGCGCGAAAAGAATGTATTCTTGTTTAAAACAACGAAACAACCTGTTTTAGACCGAAACGAGTTAAATCTGAACACATCGGTTTTAAAAGTGTCCATGTGATAGGCGTCAAAACTTTTTCTCTTATAACTGCACGAAAAGCATGTATTCGTGCTTAATACAACGAAACAAGCTGTTTTAGACAGAAACGAGTTAAATCTGAACACATCGGTTTTACAAGTGTCTGTGTAATACGAGTCGAAACTTTTTCTCCTGTAACCGCGAAAAGCATGTATTCTTGCTTAAAACAACGAAACAACCTGTTTTAGACTGAACCGATCTAAATCTGAACACATCGGTTTTACAAGTGTCTGTGTGATACCTATCAAAACGTTTTCTCTTATAACTGCGCGAAAAGCATGTATTCGTGCGTAATACAACGAAACAAGCTGTTTTAGACCGAAACGAGCTAAACCTGAACACATCGGTTTTACAAGTGTCCGTGTGATACGCTTCAAAACTTTTTCTCCTGTAACTGCGCGAAAAGCATGTATTCTTGCTTAAAACAACGAAACAAGTTGTTTTAGACCGAAACGAGTTAAATCTGAACACATCGGTTTTACAAGTGTCTGTGTGATAGGAGTCAAAGCTTTTTCTCTTATAACTGCGCGAAAAGCATGTATTCGTGCTTAATACAACGAAACAAGCTGTTTTAGACCGAAACGAGTTAAATCTGAACACATCGGTTTTACAAGTGTCTGTGTGATGCGAGTCAAAACTTTTTCTTTTATAACTGCGCGAAAAGCATGTATTCGTGCTTAATACAACGAAACAAGCTGTTTTAGACCGAAACTAGCTAAATCTGAACACATCGGTTTTACAAGTGTCTGTGTGATACCTATCAAAACTTTTTCTCTTATAACTGCGCGAAAAGCGTGTATTCGTGCATAATACAACGAAACAAGCTGTTTTAGACCGAAACGAGCTAAATCTGAACACCTCGGTTTTACAAGTGTCCGTGTGATACACGTCAAAACTTTTTCCTATTGTAACTTGCGCGAAAAGCATGTATTCGTGCTTAATACAACGAAACAAGCTGTTTTAGACGAAACGACTAAATCTGAACACATCGGTTTTACAAATGTCCACGTGATACGAGTCAAAACTTTTTCTCCTGTAACTGCGCGAAAAGCATGTATTCTTGCTTAAAACAACGAAACAAGCTGTTTTAGACCGAAACGAGCTAGATCTGAACACATCGGGTTTTGCAAGTGTCCGTGTGATACGCTTCAAAACTTTTTCTCCTGTAACTGCGCGAAAAGCATGTATTCTTGCTTAAAACAACGAAACAAGCTGTTTTAGACCGAAAGGAGTTAAATCTGAACACATCGGTTTTACAAGTGTCTGTGTGATACGAGTCAAGACTTTTTCCCCTGTAACTGCGCGAAAAGCATGTATTCTTGCTTAAAACAACAAAACAAGCTGTTTTAGACCGAAAGGAGATAAATCTGAACACATCGGGTTTTACAAGTGTCCGTGTGATACGCGTCAAAACTTTTTCCTATTGTAACTGCGCGAAAAGCATGTATTCGTGGTTAATACAACGAAACAAGTTGTTTTAGACCGAAACTAGCTAAATCTGAACACATCGGTTTTACAACTGTCCGTGTGATACTCGTCAAAACTTTTTCTGTTATAACTGCGCGAAAAGCATGTATTCGTGCTTAATACAACGAAACAAGTTGTTTTAGACCAAAACGAGTTAAATCTGAACACATCGGTTTTACAAGTGTCTGTGTGATACGAGTCAAAACTTTTTCTTTTATAACTGCGCGAGAAGCATGTATTCGTGCTTAATACAACGAAACAAGCTGTTTTAGACCGAAACGAGCTAAATCTGAACACATCGGTTTTACAAGTGTCTGATGATACCTATCAAAACGTTTTCTCTTATAACTGCGCGAAAAGCATGTATTCGTGCATAATACAACGAAACAAGCTGTTTTAGACCGAAACGAGCTAAATCTGAACACATCGGTTTTACAAGTGTCCGTGTGATACGCTTCAAAACTTTTTCTCCTGTATCTGAGCGAAAAGCATGTATTCTTGCTTAAAACAACGAAACAAGCTGTTTTAGACCGAAACGAGTTAAATCTGAACACATCGGTTTTACAAGTGTCTGTGTGATACGTCAAAAGTTTTTCCCCTGTAACTGCGCGAAAAGCATGTATTCTTGCTTAAAACAACGAAACAACCTGTTTTAGACCGAAACGAGTTAAATCTGAACACATCGGTTTTACAAGTGTCCGTGTGATACGCTTCAAAACTTTTTCTCCTGTAAGTGCGCGAAAAGCATGTATTCTTGCTTAAAACAACGAAACAAGCTGTTTTAGACCGAAACGAGGTAAATCTGAACACATCGGTTTTACAAGTGTGTGTGATACGAATCAAAACTTTTTCTTTGATAACTGCGCGAGAAGCATGTATTCGTGCTTAATACAACGAAACAAGCTGTTTTAGACCGAAACGAGCTAAATCTGAACACATCGGTTTTACAAGTGTCTGTGTGATACCTATCAAAACGTTTTCTCTTATAACTGCGCGAAAAGCATGTATTCGTGCATAATACAACGAAACAAGCTGTTTTAGACCGAAACGAGCTAAACCTGAAAACATCGGTTTTACAAGTGTCCGTGTGATACGCTTCAAAACTTTCTCCTGTAACTGCGCGAAACGCATAATTCTTGCTTAAAACAACCGAAACAAGCTGTTTTAGACCGAAACGAGTTAAATCTGAACACATCGGTTTTACAAGTGTCTGTGTGATACGAGTCAAAACTTTTTCCCCTGTAACTGCGCGAAAAGCATGTATTCTTGCTTAAAACAACGAAACAACCTGTTTTAGACCGAAACGAGTTAAATCTGAACACATCGGTTTTACAAGTGTCCGTGTGATACGCTTCAAAACTTTTTCTCCTGTAACTGCGCGAAAAGCATGTATTCTTGCCTAAAACAACGAAACAAGCTGTTTTAGACCTAAACTAGTTAAATCTGAACACATCGGTTTTACAAGTGTCTGTGTGATACGAGTCAAAACTTTTTCTCCTGTAACTGCGCGAAAAGCATCGGTTGTACATCGGTTTTACAAGTGTGTGTGATACGGCTCAAAAACTTTTTCCTCCTATAACTGCGCGAAAAGCATATATTCTTGCTTAACACAACGAAACAAGCTGTTTTAGAACGAAGCGAGCTAGATCTGAAGACATCGGATTTACAAGTGTCCGCGTGATACGCTTCAAAACTTTTTCTCTTATAACTGCGCGAAAAGCATGTGTTTGTGGTCAATACAACGAAACAACCTGTTTTAGGCCGAAACGAGTTAAATCTGAACACATCGGTTTTACAAGTGTCCATGTGATACGCGTCAAAACGTTTTTCTATTGTAACGGCGCGAAAAGCATGTATTCTTGTTTAAAACAACGAACAAGCTGTTTTAGACCGGAACGAGGTAAATCTGAACACATCAGGTTGCAAGTGTCCGTGTGATACGCGTCAAATCCTTTTCTCCTATAACTGTGCGAAAACCATGTATTCTTGCTTAAAACAACGAAACAATCTGTTTTAGACCAAAACGAGTTAAATCTGAACACATCGGTTTTACAAGTGTGTGTGATACGAGTCAAAACTTTTTATCTTATAACTGCGCGAAAAGCATGTATTCATGCTTAATACAACGAAACAAGCTGTTTGAGACCGAAACGAGCTAAATCTGAAGACATCGGTTTTACAAGTGTCTGTGTGATACGAGTCAAAACGTTTTCTCCTGTAACTGCGCGAAAAGAATGTATTCTTGTTTAAAACAACGAAACAACCTGTTTTAGACCGAAACGAGTTAAATCTGAACACATCGGTTTTAAAAGTGTCCATGTGATAGGCGTCAAAACTTTTTCTCTTATAACTGCACGAAAAGCATGTATTCGTGCTTAATACAACGAAACAAGCTGTTTTAGACAGAAACGAGTTAAATCTGAACACATCGGTTTTACAAGTGTCTGTGTAATACGAGTCGAAACTTTTTCTCCTGTAACCGCGAAAAGCATGTATTCTTGCTTAAAACAACGAAACAACCTGTTTTAGACTGAACCGATCTAAATCTGAACACATCGGTTTTACAAGTGTCTGTGTGATACCTATCAAAACGTTTTCTCTTATAACTGCGCGAAAAGCATGTATTCGTGCGTAATACAACGAAACAAGCTGTTTTAGACCGAAACGAGCTAAACCTGAACACATCGGTTTTACAAGTGTCCGTGTGATACGCTTCAAAACTTTTTCTCCTGTAACTGCGCGAAAAAGCATGTATTCTTGCTTAAAACAACGAAACAAGTTGTTTTAGACCGAAACGAGTTAAATCTGAACACATCGGTTTTACAAGTGTCTGTGTGATAGGAGTCAAAGCTTTTTCTCTTATAACTGCGCGAAAAGCATGTATTCGTGCTTAATACAACGAAACAAGCTGTTTTAGACCGAAACGAGTTAAATCTGAACACATCGGTTTTACAAGTGTCTGTGTGATGCGAGTCAAAACTTTTTCTTTTATAACTGCGCGAAAAGCATGTATTCGTGCTTAATACAACGAAACAAGCTGTTTTAGACCGAAACTAGCTAAATCTGAACACATCGGTTTTACAAGTGTCTGTGTGATACCTATCAAAACTTTTTCTCTTATAACTGCGCGAAAAGCGTGTATTCGTGCATAATACAACGAAACAAGCTGTTTTAGACCGAAACGAGCTAAATCTGAACACCTCGGTTTTACAAGTGTCCGTGTGATACACGTCAAAACTTTTTCCTATTGTAACTGCGCGAAAAGCATGTATTCGTGCTTAATACAACGAAACGAGCTGTTTTAGACGAAACGACTAAATCTGAACACATCGGTTTTACAAATGTCCACGTGATACGAGTCAAAACTTTTTCTCCTGTAACTGCGCGAAAAGCATGTATTCTTGCTTAAAACAACGAAACAAGCTGTTTTAGACCGAAACGAGCTAGATCTGAACACATCGGGTTTTGCAAGTGTCCGTGTGATACGCTTCAAAACTTTTTCTCCTGTAACTGCGCGAAAAGCATGTATTCTTGCTTAAAACAACGAAACAAGCTGTTTTAGACCGAAAGGAGTTAAATCTGAACACATCGGTTTTACAAGTGTCTGTGTGATACGAGTCAAGACTTTTTCCCCTGTAACTGCGCGAAAAGCATGTATTCTTGCTTAAAACAACAAAACAAGCTGTTTTAGACCGAAAGGAGATAAATCTGAACACATCGGTTTTACAAGTGTCCGTGTGATACGCGTCAAAACTTTTTCCTATTGTAACTGCGCGAAAAGCATGTATTCGTGGTTAATACAACGAAACAAGTTGTTTTAGACCGAAACTAGCTAAATCTGAACACATCGGTTTTACAACTGTCCGTGTGATACTCGTCAAAACTTTTTCTGTTATAACTGCGCGAAAAGCATGTATTCGTGCTTAATACAACGAAACAAGTTGTTTTAGACCAAAACGAGTTAAATCTGAACACATCGGTTTTACAAGTGTCTGTGTGATACGAGTCAAAACTTTTTCTTTTATAACTGCGCGAGAAGCATGTATTCGTGCTTAATACAACGAAACAAGCTGTTTTAGACCGAAACGAGCTAAATCTGAACACATCGGTTTTACAAGTGTCTGATGATACCTATCAAAACGTTTTCTCTTATAACTGCGCGAAAAGCATGTATTCGTGCATAATACAACGAAACAAGCTGTTTTAGACCGAAACGAGCTAAATCTGAACACATCGGTTTTACAAGTGTCCGTGTGATACGCTTCAAAACTTTTTCTCCTGTATCTGAGCGAAAAGCATGTATTCTTGCTTAAAACAACGAAACAAGCTGTTTTAGACCGAAACGAGTTAAATCTGAACACATCGGTTTTACAAGTGTCTGTGTGATACGTCAAAAGTTTTTCCCCTGTAACTGCGCGAAAAGCATGTATTCTTGCTTAAAACAACGAAACAACCTGTTTTAGACCGAAACGAGTTAAATCTGAACACATCGGTTTTTACAAGTGTCCGTGTGATACGCTTCAAAACTTTTTCTCCTGTAAGTGCGCGAAAAGCATGTATTCTTGCTTAAAACAACGAAACAAGCTGTTTTAGACCGAAACGAGCTAAATCTGAACACATCGGTTTTACAAGTGTCTGTGTGATACCTATCAAAACGTTTTTCTGTTATAACTGCGCGAAAAGCATGTATTCGTGCTTAATACAACGAAACAAGTTGTTTTAGACCAAAACGAGTTAAATCTGAACACATCGGTTTTACAAGTGTCTGTGTGATACGAGTCAAAACTTTTTCTTTTATAACTGCGCGAGAAGCATGTATTCGTGCTTAATACAACGAAACAAGCTGTTTTAGGCCGAAACGAGCTAAATCTGAACACATCGGTTTTACAAGTGTCTGATGATACCTATCAAAACGTTTTCTCTTAT